>NC_066549.1:5654419-5694419 GCF_024679095.1 Eriocheir sinensis | reverse complement strand
AGAGAGAGAGAGAGAGAGAGAGAGAGAGAGAGAGAGAGAGAGAGAGAGAGAGAGAGAGAGAGAGAGAGAGAGAGAGAGAGAGAGAGAGAGAGAGAGAGAGAGAGAGAGAGAGAGAGAGAGAGAGAGAGGAAGGTACAGGTGAATCTTGCTGGGTTTTTTTTAGGGGGGGGGGGGGGGGGCGGAATTAGGGGAAGGGTAAGAAAGTGGAGAGGATGGAAGTATCACGTTCTTCAAGGAGGTGGAGGAGGAGGTGGAGGAGGAGGAGGAGGAGGAAAAAAGTATATGTATTTTTTTTTTCATCAGCGGTCCGCGGTGTTTAATTAAATAACACACTTCAGCTCCATATTTTCCATCTTGCTCCTAAATACCTCCTCCACCCACCCGCCCACCCATCCACCCAGCCAGCCAGCCATCTCTTGCTTCCCCACACCATTACCCTCCATCTCTTTTACTCTCTCTCTTTTTCTCTCCTCCTCCATCTCCTTTTCTCTCTCTTTTTTCTCTCCTCCTCCTCCTCCTTCTCCTTTTTTTCTTTCTCATTTTTCCTTTCTTTCTTCAATATATATTTTTTTCTTTCTTTCTCTCTAGTTGGCCTTTCGCTATTCCTTTTCATTGTTTTTCTTTCCATTTTTTTCTGTCTCTGTGTTTCTTTATGTGTGTGAATGTGTTCTCTCTGTTTCTGCGCCCCTCTGTCTGTGTCTGTGTCTGTCCGTCTTTCTGTCTGTCTGTTTGTCTGTGTGTAAGGCTGTCTTTCTATCTGTCTACCTGTCTGTGTCTTTTATCCTCTCTTTTCCCGTCTCCTCGTTTTTCTTCTTTTTCCTCCTTTCTTTCTCTTCAGTGTCGGTTTTGTTTCTCTCTAATTCAACTTTATTTCGGTTCATTTTATTCGTTTCACGCATTTCTTTGTCTGTCTGTCTGTGTGTCTGTATGTTTGTCTGTTTGGGTATCTGTCACCCTCTCTCTCTCTCCCTCTCCATCTCTCTTTCCCTTTTCTTCTCCCTTTCCCCCTTTTTCTCCCTCCCACTTTTCTCTCTCCCCCTTTTTCTTTTTCCCCATTTACCTCCCTTCCTCTTTTTCCCTCTTCCTCTTTTTCTTTCTCCACCTCTTTTTCTCTCCTCCTTTTTCCCTCTCCCTCTCTATCCCTCCCCTCCCATACCTTTCTCCACCTGTCCCCGCCACACCTGCCTCACCTGATGAACTCCGGGTACAGCCTGAAGGTGAGGAGCGGCTCGGGCAGCTGGCGCAGGTACAGCTTGAGCACGTTGGCAATCACGTTGGGGTGCTGGTCGCTCAGGTCCACCAGGTGCGCGCCGTTCTCGAAGGCCTGGCACAGCTTCTCGACGCGGCTCTTCACCCCTGACACGCGGTAGATCCCCTGCGGAGGTACAGAGAGAGGGGATGGTTAGGTTAGGTTAGGTTAGGTTAGGTTAGGTTAGGTTAGGTTAGGTTAGGTTAGGTTTGGTTTGGTTAGGGAATGTCAAGGAAGGGAAGGGCGAGGAGGGAAAGGCAGGAGAGGTTAGGTTACACGTTAGCTGACACTCGGTAGGTTAGATTAGGTTAGGTAAGGTTAGGTTAGATTAGATTAGATTAGATTAGGTTAAGGAAAGTCAAGGAAGGGAAGGGCAAGGAATGAAAAGGCAGGGTAGGTTAGTTTACACGTTAGCTGACACTCGGAAGATCCCTTGCGGAGGTACAGCGAGAGAGGATGATGAAGATGGCTACGTTAGGTTAGGTTAGGTCAGGGAATGTCAGGGAAGGGAAGGGCGAGGAGGGAAAGGCAGGGGAGGTTAGCTTACATGTTAGCTGACACGCGGTTGATCCCCTGCTGCGCTACAGTGAGGAGGAGGAGGGCCTGGTTGAGAATGGTTAGGTTAGGTTAGGGAGGGTTAAGGAAAGTCAATGAAGGGAAGGGCAAGGAAGGGAAAGGCAGGAGTGGTTAGTTTACATGTTAGCTATCACGCTGCGGAGGTACAGAGAGAGGGGATGGTTAGGTTAGGTTAGATTAGGTTAGGTCAGGGAAGGGAAGGAATAGGCAAGGAGGAGAAAGGCAGGGCAGGTTGGCTTAGGTTAGGTTAGGGAGGGTCAGGGAGGAGGATGTGGGTTGGGTTAGAAATAGTTAGGGTATGTTTGTTTAGGTTAGGGAAGGTCAGGAAAGGGAAAGGCAAAGAAAGGAAAGGCAGGGCAAGTTCAGTTAGGTAAGGTCAGGTAAGGGTACTGAAGTAAAGAAGGGAGCTAAACTGTGTGTGATTTATTTGAATATTGATGTTTTATGGGGATACTGGTCTGTTAAGTTAAGTTAGATTAGGTAAGGTTAGGGAAGGGTACTGAAGTCAAGACAGGAGCTAAACTGTGTGTGATTTATTTGAATATTGATGTTTTATGGGGATACTGGTCTGTTAAGTTAAGTTAGATTAGGTAAGGTTAGGGAAGGGTACTGAAGTCAAGAAAGGAGCTAAACTGTGTGTGATTTATTTGAATATTGATGTTTTATGGGGATACTGGTCTGTTAAGTTAAATTAGGTAAGGTTAGGGAAGGGTACTGAAGTCAAGAAAGGAGCTAAACTGTGTGTGATTTATTTGAATATTGATGTTTTATGGGGATACTGGTCTGTTAAGTTAAATTAGGTAAGGTCAGGGAAGGGTACTGAAGTCAAGAAAGGAGCTAAACTGTGTGTGATTTATTTGAATATTGATGTTTTATGGGAATACTGGTCTGTTAAGTTAAGTTAGATTAGGTAAGGTTAGGGAAGGGTACTGCAGTCAAGAAAGGAGCTAAACTGTGTGTGATTTATTTGAATATTGATGCTTTATGGGAATACTGGTCTGTTAAGTTAAATTAAGTTAGATTAGGTAAGGTCAGGTTAGATTAGGGATGATCAGGAGAGCGCAGGGAGATCAGGAAAGGAAAGGAAAAGGAATGCTGGCCTTTTATTCGTGTTTCTTCGGTCAGGGGAGGTAGATATTTTAGATAGATATTTAGATGTAGATAGATATAGATAGAGGCAGGCTTGTGACCAACTAAAGAAGACATAAAACGCCTCACCATGCTGCCACGACAAAGAAAACGGGAGCTGCCACGGAAAGGGTTAAACAGGACAAGAGAAGATGCTGTGACTTAAAGGGGTGGGAGAGCGTCTCTGGGAAGGCCGGGGCGGTAAGATGTTGCGGGGCGTGGCTAAGAGAGAAAGGAGTTGGAAAGTTGGAAAGTTTCGTTTAGTCGGCGCAACATCTGTGGTCATATGCCGGAGAGAGACAGAAGGGGAAGGAATTATAGAAGAAGGGAACAGGAGGAGGGGAGGAAGGGAAACGAGGATACTGGACAGGTGTGTTTAGGCAGGGTGTTGGTTTCACGAGAACGCAAGTATATTCCAGGGAGATGAGAAAAAGGTTGAGTAAGGAAAGGAAGGAGGTGGAGAGCAGGGCGAAAGGGATAGATGTTTGGGCGTGGCAAGGTAAAATAGAGGATGGGATAAATAGCTGCTTGAGGTAAAGGGAGTGTGGGCGTGTTAAAAAAAAATGAAAAAGTGTTAGTGTCTTAATAAACGGCGCTGAAGATGGATATAAATGAGAAATAAAGCAGAGAGAGGATGGGGTAAAAGGTCTGTTTGGGGTAAAGGGAGAGTGGGCGTGCTGGGAAAAAGAAAAGGGTGCTGGAGTGTCTTAATAAATGGCGTTGCAAATGGAAACAAATGAGTGGCGAACCAAAGAGAGGATGGGGTAAAGAAGGGCTATTTGAGGGACGTGGGAGTGCTGGGAATAAGGGAAAAAATGCTGGGGCCTCTTGAAACTTAGAAAAGGCTCTGCTAATGAAAACAAATAAGTGGTATAGCAAAGAGAGAGTGGGAAAAAGAGCTGTTTAGGGTATAGGAGAGATGAGAGCGTGCCGGGAATAAGAAAAACGATATTGGGGTGTCTTGAAACTGAAAAAAAGGCTCTGCTAATAAAAACAAATGACTGGAAAAGCAGAGATGATTCGGTAAAGAGATGTTTAGTGTATAGAGGAGATGAGAGCGTGCCGGGAAAAGGAAAAGACGTTGGAGTGTCTGAGAAACGGCGCTGCAAATGAAAACAAATGACTGTCGGCCACGCATGGAGGCTGGGAAAGGGATAGGAGGGTAAGGGTGGTTGGGGAAGGGAGGGGAGGGTAAGGGAGGCTGGGGCAGGGAGGGGAGAGTAAGGGAGGCTGGGGCAGGGAGAGGGCGGAGTGTAAGGAAGATTGGGACAGGGAGGGTCAGTGTTAGGGAGACTGGGGGAGGGTAAGAGACGCTGGGGTAGGATTTGCGTAGGGTAAGGGAAGAAAGAGTAGGGGATGGACAGGGTAAGGGAGGTTGGAGCGGGAAGGAGAGCAGGGTAAGGGAGGCGGAGGCAGGAAGGGGGGCAGTGTAAGGGATGCTGGGAAAGGGAGAGGTCTTGGGGTGCTTTGAGGCTGTAGGTCATGAAGGCAAGTCCGGGTAAGTGGGTGAAGGAGGAGGAGCGGTTCCGGGTAGGCGAAGGGAAGCCACGAGCAGACAGAGGGGAAGGTCGGGCAACACGGAATAATGGAACAGCCGCCAGAGGGGAGATGGAAGGGCGGGTCAAAGATTCTATCGTTGAGGAGCGAGGGAATGCAGCGGGAAAGGGAAGGGAAGGAGAAAATAACAACGAGAATCATGGAATGTGGAAGGCGGATGGGAGAGAAGACCAAACAAGGGGAAGATACGTGTAGGGAAATGAACCGGCAGGGATATGTGTAGGGAAACGAACCGGCAGGGATATGTGTAGGGAAATGAACCGGCAGGGATATGTGTAGGGAAATGAACCGGCAGGGATATGTGTAGGGAAATGAACCGGCAGGGATATGTGTAGGGAAATGAACCGGCAGGGATATGTGTAGGGAAATGAACCGGCAGGGATACGTGTAGGGAAATGAACCGGCAGGGATATGTGTAGGGAAATGAACCGGCAGGGATATGTGAAGGGAAATGAACTGGATATGTAGGGAAATGAACCGGCAGGGATATGTGTAGGGAAATGAACCGGCAGGGATATGTGTAGGGAAATGAACCGGCAGGGATATGTGTAGGGAAATGAACCGGCAGGGATATGTGTAGGGAAATGAACCGGCAGGGATATGTGTAGGGAAATGAACCGGCAGGGATATGTGTAGGGAAATGAACCGGCAGGGATATGTGTAGGGAAATGAACCGGCAGGGATATGTGTAAGGAAATGAACCGGCAGGGATATGCGTAGGGAAATGAACCGGCAGGGATATGTAAAGGGAAATGAACCGGCAGGGATATGTAGGAAATGAACCGGCAGGATATGAAGGGAAATGAACCGGCAGGGATATGTGTAGGGAAATGAACCGGCAGGGATATGCGTAGGGAAATGAACCGGCAGGGATATGTGTAGGGAAATGAACCGGCAGGGATATGAGTAGGGAAATGAACCGGCAGGGATATGTGTAGGGAAATGAACCGGCAGGGATATGTGTAGGGAAATGAACCGGCAGGGATATGTGAAGGGAAATGAACCGGCAGGGATATGTGTAGGGAAATGAACCGGCAGGGATATGTGTAGGGAAATGAACCGGCAGGGATATGTGTAGGGAAATGAACCGGCAGGGATATGTGTAGGGAAATGAACCGGCAGGGATATGTGTAGGGAAATGAACCGGCAGGGATATGTGTAGGGAAATGAACCGGCAGGGATATGTGTAGGGAAATGAACCGGCAGGGATATGTGTAGGGAAATGAACCGGCAGGGATATGTGTAGGGAAATGAACCGGCAGGGATATGTAAAGGGAAATGAACCGGCAGGGATATGTGAAGGGAAATGAACCGCCAGGGATATGTGTAGGGAAATGAACCGCCAGGGATATGTGAAGGGAAATGAACCGCCAGGGATATGTGTAGGGAAATGAACCGCCAGGGATATGTGTAGGGAAATGAACCGGCAGGGATATGTGTAGGGAAGTGAACCGGCAGGGATATGTGTAGGGAAACGAACCGGCAGGGATATGTGTAGGGAAACGAACCGGCAGGGATATGTGTAGGGAAATGAACCGGCAGGGAACAAACAAGCATTAATAAGCCAGATAAGTGCGTTCCCCGAGACTGCTTCAATCACCTGGACCTACCTATTAAACATCAAACAGGTGGCAATAATAAGCGATACTGACCCAGGTAACTGCACTCCTTTAGCCCCTCCACCCACCTTGATCTTGGTCCCTCGGCCGTCTATCTCGGCGACGCACTTGACGACGAGGTGCGGCACGGTGGTGTTGGTCTCGGTGAGGTGCTGCGCCAGGTCCACGCCGAAGGTCGTCATCTTGCGGGGCAGGCGCTTGTGTCCGCACTTGATGGCCAGCGTCTCCAGGCACTTCTTGTGGCAGCCAAGCCCGCACTGAGGCGTCGGAGAAGGAGGAGATGGAGGAGGAGGCATTAGATGGAGTGACGAGGTAAGTGAATGAGAGAAGAATGGAGGAATAACTGGAAACTGAAGGATTAGGGAAGAAGGAGGAATAGGATTTAGGTGGAGAAGAAGAAGTATTAGAAGGAGTAGGAGGAAAAGGAGGAGGAGGAGAAGGAGGCATTATAGGTGAAGCAAGAGGAGAAGGAAGCATTTTAGGTGAAGAAGGAGGAGAAGGAGGAGAAGAAGGAGTACTAGAAGGAGTAGGAGGAAAAGGAGGAGGCATTAGAAGGAGAAGGAGGAGGCATTAGAAGGAGAAGGAGGAGGCATTATAGCTGAAGAAGGAGGAGAAGGAGGAGAAGAAAGAGTACTAGAAGGAGTAGGAGGAAAAGGAGTAGACATTAGAAGGAGAAGGAGACATTATAGTTGAAGAAGAAGGAAAAGGATACATTATAGGTGAAGAAAGAGAAGGAGGAGGCACTAGGCGGAGTAACGAGCCAGGTAAATGAAAGACGAAGAGTGAAAGAAACACAGGTAAAAGATCATATTTGTTAAGCATCACGTGACGTCATGTGTGGCGTGACGTCATAACGAAAATAATGTTAAGCAAAGTGAATAATAAGTGCGTCAGTCAGGAAGAGGCGAGCGTGGGACTCACTTAATCTCGAACCCAATGAATGAAAAAGCAAAAATAACTCGTCACCAAAATATGAAAAAAAAAAGGAAGGGAAGGGAAGAGAAGGCGGTGGTGGTGGTGGTGGTGGTGGTGAGAAGGGAAGGGAAGGGAAGGGAAGGGAAGGGAAGGGAAGGGAAGGGAAGGTGGTGGTGGTGGTGGTGAGAAGGGAAGGGAAGGGAAGGGAAGGGAAGGGAAGGAATGGAAGGAGGGATAGGAAGGAAGGAAGGGAAGGGAAGGGAAGGGAAGGGAAGGAGGAAGGAGGAAGGAAGGAAGGAAGAGATGGGAAGGAAGGGAAGGGAAGGGAGGAAGGAAGGAAGGAAGGAAGGAAGGAAGGCAAAGGAAAGGAAAGGGAAGGGAAGGGAAAGGAAAGGAAAGGAAGAAAGGAAAAGAAGGGAAGGAAAAGAAAGGAAAGGAAAGGAAAGGAATGGGAAGGAAAAGAAAGGGAAGGGAAGGGAAGGGAAGGGAAGGGAAGGGAAGGGAAAGGAAAGGAAAAGAAAGGCAAGGGAAAGAAAGGGAGGGAAAGGGATGGGACGGAAAGGGAAGGGAAGGAAAGGGAAGGCAAGGCAAGGCAAGGCGATGGTGGTGGTGGTGGTGGCGGCAGAGGACGACAAATACTAATCATTATTCCACAACATGTTCAAACACGTCAAGGAAAAAAAAAACACGCCCAAGGACAATAATGACCCATGTAAAGTTTCCTTCTCGACCCTCTGCAAATATTTTAAGAAAGTCATTTTTTTCCCGCCATTCTTTCCCTTCCCGCGCCTCGTGTTTGTGATGATAATTTATGCAGACTTTCATTAGTTCAGCGGGGAGTGGCGCCCCCTCTACAGCGGCTGAGTTAATGAACCCCTGTTGTAGCCGACCCCCGCATACATACATACATACACACACACACACACACACACACACACACACACACACACACACACACACACACACACACACACGGACACCCCCCACCCCCCACACAACCCACACAAACAAACTAACAAACAAAGACATATTTTTAGGGTTTTTATTTTATTATTTTTGTTTTCTTGTGTTTTATAAGTTTTTTTTTTCTTGCCAGCTAGAGAAATGAACACACACACACACACACACACACACACACACACACACACACACACACACACACACACACACACACACACATTAATACGACACTCCAGGGAGGGAGGGAAGGAGGTGCGTGGCTGTGTGTTCCCAGCGCCCGACTCAGGAACAGAATGGTCTGGGTTCGTGCCCCGGCAAACCTAGATGCAGTTGCCAATGGGCGTCGCTTTGCCGAAATTACCCTTGCACCCCCCCCCCGACCCCCCTCCGGCCCAATGGTATGCGGTCGACGGTGGGCATTGGCACTCCGGTGAGATTCTGAAGTGCCACTGTTTCGAATATAGTCTTTGTCTGTGCGTGTGTGTGTGTGTTATTAATGTGTATACGTAGCCTGTATAAAGCATAGATACAATACACACAAATACAGCCACACGCACACGCATGCACACACACACACACACACACACACACACACACACACACACACACACGCACATCCACACCCACACACACATCCACACCCCTCCCCCACATACATCCAACTTCCCCATACACACACATTCAATTCCCCCCCCACACACACACACACACACACACACACACACACACACACACACACACATCCACAACCACACCCACATTACCCCCTCACACGCATCCAACTTCCCCCATACACACACATTCATCCCCCCCCCCCTCCATCAGTCCACACACACACACATCCAACCCCCCCACATACATCCACATTCATCCCCGACACACACATTCCTCCCATGCACCTCCCCTCCTCAACAAACACACATCCACATCTTCAACCCCCCCCACCACCACTACCACACACACACAAAGGGCTCTCGTCAGGAAATATCATCAGGCCACACGCTGGAGACCCCGACGTTCCCTTGTGTGTGTGGAAACAAAGCCACGGAGGAACGCTTAGCAAAATCATCATTAGATCCACGAGAGGGCGGAGGCAGAGGCAGTAACAGAGCCTCCCTTCACGCATAGGATGAGGGCAAACAAATGACCATCGGATTTCCGCGGCCTGCCCTATCACCGGCCGCAGCGTGTCCCTGGGGTAGTATCGTCCTTAAGGCTATCACCGTCATCATAAGCTCATAAGGACGGTAACTGTAGACACGCTTGCTGCTTTGAGTGAGTGAGTGAGTGAGTGAGTGAGCTTCTTCCTGTCCACTCACTCGCCAGAAAGAGGAAGAACCGAATTATCTAGCACACATCGACGCCCTCAAGAAATGAATCATACTTCCTTCCTTCCTTCCTTCTTTCCTTCTTTTTTCCTCTTCCATTCTTTTTTATACTTCTTTCTTACGTTCGTTCTTTTTTCTTCCTTCCCTCCTTCTCTCTTTCTTTCTTTTTCTCTTTTTTTCTTTGCTATTTTCGTACTATATAAAGGGCTTTCAAGACGCCTCCCCGTCCTCCTCTTCTTCCAGCCAGCCTTCAGATCATAATGAAGAAACTTATTAAAACTTGCACAAAAGACGGATTCCCACCCTCTCTATAAACAGCCCTTGTCCTGCCCCACCAACAAAAAGCCTGTTTTCCTGCACTCTCTGAACCCTTGCCACACAATAATCTGCCGGATACGTAGGCGAGAAAGACTGCTTTAATAACACAAAGTCGCCGCCCACTCACTCGGCTTAGAAGTTCGCGTATCTCACACTAACTCACCAAGCTATTCCGTGTGTGTGTGTGTGTGTGTGTGTGTGTGTGTGTGTGTGTGTGTGTGGAGGGGGCGCAAGATCTTATCAGTGACGTCAGCTGTTCCATGGATGTTCCCAATTCCAATATGAAAAACTTTGGAGTTGTTAAAGAGAATTTCAAAACTTTAGGAATATCGTCGTAGTCACCCCTGCAACGGCTCGACCCGAAGGAATTAAAGTAAGGAAAGAAAGACAAAAGAAAGAAAGAGGAAAGATGGAAGGAAGATAGGTAGGCAGGAAGGCAGAAAGGAAGAAAGAAAGAGAAGGAGAGGAAAAAAAGAAAGACAAACAAAGAAGGAAAGAAAGAAGGGAAAAAAGAAAGGAGGAAGGAAAGAAAGAAGGAAGGAAAGAAAGAAGGAAGGAAAAAGAAAGAGAAAGAAAGGAAGATAAAGAAAAAAAATAAAGGAGAGAAAGAAAGAATGAAAGAACAGAAAGAAATGAAAGAAAAGGAGATGAAAAGAAGGAAAAAAGAAAAGAATGCATGAAAGAACGAACGAACGAACGAATGAACGAAAGAAAGAAGGAAAGAAAGAAAAAAAAAAAGAGAAAGACAGAGAAGATGCCATTCCGAAATGCTGTTAGAGGCGAAAGAAAACGAATTCCGGTTGACCTTTGCTTTTAGTCTGGCGAGTTGGACTGAAAGAGGAGGAGGAGGGGGAGGGGGGGGGGAAGATAGAAAGAGCATATATGAGTTTGTGAGCACGGAGAATAGTAGTAATAGGGGGCGTAGGAAAAGGAGTTGAAGTACGAGGAGAAGTTGGAGCAGGAAAAGGATTTGAAGTACGAGAAGGAGAAGGCGGAGGAAGAAGAGGAGGAGTAAAAATTGAAGTATGAAGAGAAATAAAAGGAGTAAAGGTTGAAACAGGAGTAGGAATAGGAATAGGAGATAAAATAGGAATAGGATAAAGCAGGAATAAAGGTTGAAGCAGGAGGAGTAGAAGGCGCAGGAGGAGGAGGAGGAGGAGGAGTGTTGTCCGCAAAAATAATGAAAGAAAATGTATATATGAGTTTATGATCGCGTATAAGAGAATGGGTTTACGGTCTAATAAAAGAGAAGAAAGCAAGAAGTGGCGGCAAAGGAAGATCTGATTCCTTTATTGCGACGATCGAAGTTAGGAGGCATTCAAGACAAGAGGCAAAGTTGGGGACATACACTAAAGCTGCGCGTGGCCTCTGTGCTCATCTCCGTCACACTGGCCCTTGAGCATGTGGCGGGAGTTAGTTAGCCCATCACCCCGAGACGCAGGAACGATGCACGATATTCTCTCACTGTAACGATCTTCTTTTTGGTCAGGGAATGTCACGAAGGAAGGAACAGGTAGTGGGTGAAGCAAGGGATCGAGGTGGTGAGACGGACACTCCTATATGAATCAATTGGTACAAAGGACAAAATGAAAAAAGAAAAAAAGAAAGACAGAGAAGAAAGAAAGAAAGAAAAGAAAAGAAAGAAGGAAGGAAGATAAGAAAGAAAGAAAAAAAGAGATACTAAAAAAAGAAGGGGAGAAAGAAAAGAAAGAGAAGTATAGGATTTGCTCTTGGTCAGATATATAGAAGGGTGATATTTTAGAGGTGTGTAGTAAATGAGAGGGGTAACTGGTGCAAAGGGCAAAGACATTCTGAGTGCGATGCATACACAGATCCCTTCCTCTTGCAGTATAGGATTTGCCCTTGGTCGGATGTATAAAAGAGTGATTTTTTAGAGGTAGTTTATTTTCTCTTTCTTCTTCATCTTCGTTTCATCTTCTTTTGTTTCTGATTATACTTTTCCTTCTGTTTCTGCTTCTTCATCTTTTTTTTATGTTTTGTTTTGCTTCATCTACTTCATATCTTTCCTACATGGTACCTAGTAAATTAGAGGGGTAATTGGTACAAGGGGGAAAGACATGGGAACGATACACCCATACACATCCTTCTTGCATTACTGGACTTGTTTTTTGGTAAGGAAATGTAGATAAGGGCGATACTTTTTGGTGTAGTGAAGGAAAGAGGTCATTGATGCAAGGGACAGTGACATGGGAGCACACATAAATCCTTCTTGCAGTTGGATTTGCTTTTGGTGAGGAAATGTAGAAACGGTAATACTTGTTATTGTAGTAAAGGGAAGAGAGAACAAGTGCAAGGGACAAAGACATTCACACATAGACAAAGACACACACACACACACACACACACACACATTCCTTCTTGCATTGCTGAACTTCCTTTTGGTCAGATGCAGAGAAGGGGAACTCTTTTATTTATTCTTCTTTTTTTTTTGTATAGTAAGAGAGACAACTAATGCATGAGACAAAGACATTCTAGAAGAGCAAAACACACACCTCTCTCACGCAGTATTCAACTTTCTTTTGTCACATTGAGCGAAGGAAGGGCGAGGTTATACTGGCGTGGTAAAGGAGAAAGGTGATCACAGGAGGGAGGGTGTCCAGCCAGGTGTTATGATCGACACGTGTTTATGACCAGGAAACAGACACAAAAAGGACAGGTGTGAAAATTAATTACTCTTTGTTCCGTGTGAGTCGAGGCAAAAAAAACCACTGTAGTCTTTCAGTGGAGCAGGAGTTCCCTGTGTCTTTTTCTCTCTCTCTCTGTGTCTCTGTGTCTCTCATTGTAGCGGAAGTTTCATTCTCTCTCTCTCTCTCTCTCTCTCTCTCTCTCTCTCTCTCTCTCTCTCTCTCTCATTATCTTCTCTTGTTATACGCATTCCCTTCTATGACAGTCAACAGGTGGGTGTTTAGTGGCGGGGGGCATTTGAAGCAGAGGACGCGTGTAAATCTGGCAACAACAACACCCACGCACACATGCCCTTTATGTCCTGCATCAGCCCCTCACCCACACACTCTTCTCGAGCCAAACAGCCGCACCTCACACTCCCACATCTTTTAGAGCATGCAACCCTACCTTTAAACCCTACTAGACATTGTAAAACCACCTTCAGACATCTTAGACTCCCTTCAGACCTCGCAAAACCACTTACAACTCTTAATCTAATCTCCCTCAAGCCATATCACCCCGACACCATACCCCACACCTTTTAAATATAGTAACCCCATCTGCAACCTCCACCCACGTCCTTCAGCCTGGCAAACATACTTACAACACATAACTTAAACCCAAATATATACCTTTCTTAAGCCACACAGGTCCAACACACCCTTTAGGCCTTAGAACTTGGAGACATACAACCTCCTTCCAAAGCACACGGACCATACAATAGCTTACTACCTCTAGGCCTAGCTACAACACTTCAGGCCTTGCAATTCCTGGTAATAGTCTTCAGGCCTTGCTACACCCACACTAACACCACTGCCATCCTCTTTGTTCCTCCCTTACACTGGAAAAGGCCTTCGTTCGTCTGTTAGTGAATTCTGGTGATGGAAAGTTCTCAAGAGTCTTCAGGCCTCTCCCTCATCCCTTTCAGTCACAGCAGTATCCCCTCTTCTCTTTCTCCTCCTGCACTACTAACACCTCCACACCCACCCACACTCACACCTTCATTCCTCCTCTACATACAAAAGGCATTCGTTTGTTGGCATATTATAGTATTGCAAAGTTTTCAGCCTCCAGGCATTTCCCTCTTCCATCCCATACACAGCAGCTACAAACACCTCCACACCCACCCACACTCACACCTTCATTCCTCCTCTACATACAAAAGGCATTCGTTTGTTGGCATACTATAGTGTTGCAAATTTCTCAGTCTCCAGGCATCTCCCTCTTACATCCCATACACAGCAGTTTCCCTTCTCCCTCTAGCACTACAACCCCCCCCCACCCACCCACCCACACCTTTAATGTCATGTAACGCTCCCCTCCATCTCTCCATACCCCTAACCTTCAGCCCTAAGCTCCTGTCGCCGCTAAATGTCGCCCATGATGCAACCTAGTCTGCTTACCCTCAGTTTTAGGTCAGCGTTCAGTTTTGCCGCGTGTACGAGACCAGCATCATTTCCCAAATTTACGTTTCTCTCTTTTTTTATAAGGAGGAGAGATGGAAGAAGATGTGTGAATCTGTCTGTATTTCAATTTTTACAGCTAAGGAATCTGCTCAAAGGCAACAAAAAAAGGAGTAGAAAAAAGGCCCGCTAATCGATGTTCCTGTATTGTTTTTTTTTTTTACGTTTGAGACTAAGACACGCAAGCTTTTAAACGTGTCCACGCCTTAACACGACTATTTTCAAAGGTTACAAAGGTTAATTAGGATCCCATAGTTGTGTTTCCCTCAAGGTCTTGCCAAACTGACACTCGGGTAATGAAATCGTCGGTGAAAGTTCCCAAGACTTCAACGCGACTTTTCAAACTGTCGTGATGATAAGCGCCGATAAGTTTAAGATCGTGAATCGTAAAAGAAATACGAGTAGGCTATTGATGGAGGTTCTTCTTGTTCGTCATGGTACAGCAAACTCTAATGTTGTAAATGGTTTCTTCGTTCGTAACTTCTTGTGTTGCAAAAGTTCTTCCTTCGAGAGTTGTGTTCGTTCGTTCGTTAATTCTGGTGTTGCAAAGGGCCGTAATCCTAGTGATACAAAAGGTCTTCTTCGTTAGTAAATTCCAGTGTTGCAAATGATCTTCCTTGGTTATTGTAGTGTTGCTATTGTAGTGATTTCATTCTTAAGTAAATTCCAGTGTTGCAAATGATAGTCCTTAGTTATTGTAGTGTTGCTATTGTAGTAATTTCATTCTTAAGTAAATTCTAGTGTTGCATATGATAGTCCTTGGTTATTGTAGTGTTGCTATTGTAGTGATTTCATTAAGTAAAGTCTAGGGTTGCAAATACTTTTCATTCTTTAGTAAATTCTAGTGTTCTATCAGGTCATGGTGTTCTTTCATTATCGTTTTGTTATTGTACACCTCGCCTGTTACATTACTCTCTACGCTGCCATTTCATTAGCATTTTTTTTACAACAAAGGAGACAGCTCAGGGGCACAAAAAAAGGAAACAATAATAAAAAAAAAGCCCGCTACTCGCTGCTCCTAAACAGAATCCAAAGAGGTGGCCGAAAGAGAGGTCAGTTTCGGGAGGAGAGGTGTCCAGATACCCTCCTCTTGTATTAACTCGCTTCCCTGTACATAGTTTCACGGTTGGGAGCATTGTACGAGTGAGCTTCCAAAGACAACAACAACAATGACTCTCTCTGTAATTAGCCCGGCTTTGAGGACCAATCATATTCAGACTCGTTGGCATAATTAGCAAATCACGGCCCTCCAACTCTTTACGCTCCATCACACACTGGTCACTGATTCGGGATACATTATTATGCCTTACCGATAACGATTAATGATACGGGATTACCCTTTTTAATGATGCTATTGTTATCACCACCATCACCACCTCATTAGGGCTCATCACACATTGGCCACGGACCGACCGACCTCTATGATTGCGTTTGACTATTGATACTGATTTGCCTTTTGAATGATGCTACTGTTGTCATCGTCATCACTATCATCAACATCATCATCATCTTTATCAGCGCCAGCTTCTCCCCAGCGTTTTCTGTGCCTTTAGTGTCCAATTTCGATGTAAATGTTCCGTATTTCGTATTCCGTGTATTCAGGAGCAGTAAGTAGCGGGCTTTTTTTCTATAATATTTTTTTACGCCCTTGAACTGTCTCCTTAGCAGTAAAAAAAAAGAAAAAAGTTCTGAATTCCACCGCATAATCTACCTGAACGACCTCCTCCTCCACTTTGGGTCTTTTTCGCATATCAGAAATTTCCTAGTTATCGCTCTTTTTGCTAATGTGGTGATGGGTTACTTCCCGCCACAGTCTCAAGGGTCACTGTGGCGGAGGTGAGCACCGAGGCTACGCGCAACTTAAGTGTAAGCCCTCGACTTTACCTTTGCTGTTTGTTCATCTCTTGTCCTGTCTCCTACATGCGTGTCCTGACCATTGCAATTTCCTGATTTAGAATTGCCTTTAAGATGTCGACTGTTTATGTTTCTCTTTTATCTGTTGGTGTTTTTTTATGATTACGTTGGCTGTTGTTATGATTTTGTTATCCATATTTCTTTTAACATTCCCTTATGAAAACTTTCCACTTGTCTTTCTAACGTAACTTAACATCTTTTTCTCTCTATCTTTCATTGTAGTAGTTCTTTTTATTCCTTTTAAAATAAGTCATTTCGATCATTTTAGCAATTACACCGACAAATGTTCTGTTACCTATATTTCCTACCATTCCCTTTTGAAAACCATCTTCCCGTCTGTCTAACGGTAATTAAGATAAGCTTTCATTAGTTTTTGCTCACCCTTTTAGAACACTGGACTCATTTTCATCATTCCATATACTGATTACGCTGGCAAGTGTTACGGGCTTTGTTACACCTAGTTTTCCCCATTACTCTATGAAAACTCTCCTCCTGTCTGACTAACGGTAATTAAGATAAGTTTTCATTTGTTTTTGCTCACCCTTTTAGAATACTAGACTCATTTTCATCATTCCATATAGTGATTACGTTGGCAAGTGTTATGGGCTCTGTTCCATCTAGCTTTCCCTATTCCCTTTTGAAAACTCTATTCCCGTCTGTCTGCCGAATATTAATATCAGTTTTTGCTGGCCCTTTTAGAATACTAGACTCATTTTCATCATTCCATACTGATTAAAACTCTATTCCCGTCTGTCTGCCGAATATTAAGATCAGTTTTTGCTGGACCTTTTAGAATACTGGACTCATTTTCATCATTCCTTTTGAAAACTATCTTCCCGTCTGTTACATTTAGTTTTTACAATTCTCTTTTGAAAACTCTCCTCCTGTCTGTGTGCCGAATTAAGGACCAGTTTTCGCTCCCCCTTTTAAAACACAAGACTTATTTTCATCTTTCTAATGAGTACGAAGGCTATTATGGGTTCTCTTACATCTAGTTTTCCCCATCCCCTTTCGAAAACTCTATTCCCGTCTTTCTGCCGAATTCAAGATCAGTTTTCGCTCCCCCTTTTAAAACACAAGACTCATTTCCATCTTTCTAATGAGTACCTAAGCTATTATGGGTTCTCTTACATCTGGATTTCCCCATTCCCTTTCGAAAACTCTATTCCCGTCTTTCTGCCGAATTCAGAATCAGTTTTCGCTCCCCCTTTTAAAACACAAGACTCATTTCCATCTTTCTAATGAGTACCTAAGCTATTATGGGTTCTCTTACATCTAGTTTTCCCTATTTCCTTTCTGAAAACTCTCCTCCTGCTTGTCTAACGTAAAATAGGATCAGTTTCCATTAATCTTTCTTCCCTCTTTTAAAACATCGAACTCATTTCCATCTCATTTTGCTGCAAGAGATTTTTCCTCCTCACCGCGGGAAGAACTCTTATGCAAACCAGCCGCTTTTTCCCGCTTGGTACCCGCAACGCATCTCAAAGGAGGCAAAAAGTCTCTTCCTTTATACGCATGATATTATGATCCCGAGGAAGCCGAGGGTGAGTGTGGTTTCCTCTCTTCGGATACACAAGACGAGCTTTTATGTTCTCACTGTTTTTTGTCCCTTGAGCTGCTCCCTTTGCCGTAAAAATAGGTATCTGATGAAGTTAATGAAGGAAGATCTATCAATTAGCGACTCAATTCAGGGCTTACAAGATGCTTTCACGCTGTTTGTCGATAAAAATATACAATGGAAGTATGCTTTATGTAGTTGAATGGATATTTTTTTAATGATGCTAACTTAACATTAACCTAACTTTCCCAACCAACCTAACCGAAACTAATCAACCTACACAATCAACCTAACTTACCCAACCAATCTAACCAACCTAACCTAACCTAACCAACCTAACTTACCTAACCTAACCTAACCAACCTAACCAACCCAACCAACCTAAACAATCTAACCTAACCTAACCAACCTAACTAACCAAACCGATCAGCCTAACCTACCCAACCTACCCAACCTAATCAACCAACCCGTCACGTTCACCTCCACCTGTTTATAAGCCACGCAGGTGTTCCGAGGGGAGGGGAGGCGAGGCAAGGTCAAGGAAGGGGATCGGAAACTCTCTCTATAATCTTCTTGGAGTTAATAAGGAAAGAGGATTAGGGTGTTCAGTCTCATAAATCCTTCACATCATATAATGGGGTTGACTGACGTGGCGAAAACAACAACAAAAATAACATTAACAACAACGATAATGATGATGAAAATTATAATAGTAATTGTTCAGTTTCATATCCCCAACTTTCTCTTTCAATATCACGCTTTCCTCTCCCTCTCTTTCATCTCCTTTTCTCGCACCCTCCAATTTGTCTTTATCTCCTATTTCTTCTCACTTTCTTTTTCTCTCTCTATCACACGCTTATCTCCCCTTAGTCTCTTTCTCCCTTCCCCTCTTTTTTCCTTCCCTCTCCCTTCCTCTATATATCTTTCTCTCCCCTCTCACTCATCCTACATCCCTCGCCCTCCTTTTCAAAATCATGCTTTCTTCCCATTTTCCTTTCTCCTCTCTCTCTCTCGCTCACACACACACACATACACACACACTCACCTCCGCGCACTCGTAGCCGTGGAAGTAGACGTAGGAGTCACATTCACGGCACCGGGAGGGCGTGATGAGCTTCTTGAAGGAGTGGGAGATGGCGGCCTTGCTCATCACCTGGCGCCGGGATGGGTACGAGTAGTGGGTGTCTGCGGGCCGGTGAGGGAGAGGGAGAATGGGCAGTGATCAGAGGTGGCTTGAGGTAGGGGTTTTTTTTTTTTTTTTTTTTTTTTTTTTAAAACAAAGGAGAAGGAAGAAGAAAGGAAGAAGGTGAAGAGGTTAAGAATATATGCTGTAAGTAAGACCTTATGTGTAGATGGTGTTCAAAATAAGAGGTTAAGTATACGCAAATGCTGGTAAATAAGGTTGTGATTTTTTATTGCTTGTGGGAAGACTGTCGATAAAATGGCAAAGTCTTTAGCAAATGCTGGTAAATAAGGTTGTGATTTTTGATTGCTTGTGGGAAGACTGTCGATAAAATGGCAAAGTCTTTAGCAAATGCTGGTAAATAAGGTTGTGATTTTTGATTGCTTGTGGGAAGACTGTCGATAAAATGGCAAAGTCTTTATGCTGTGAATAAGAGATCATGTACAGATGGTGTCAATGAAAAGTTAGGTATAGAAGTTAAGTATAAATAGTGATAATTAAAATAGGTTAAGTACTATATATGTGATAAGTGATTGTTTATGGGAATGCTGTTAATAAAGAGGTTAAGAATATATACTGCCATTAAAAGAAGTCGAGTATAAACAGTGTCAAAATAAGAGGTCGATTATAAAAGTTAAGTATATATGACGTCAACAAAAAAGTTAAGTATGTATGAGATCAAAACTGGTTTGAGGGGATGATGTCGATAGAGAAAGGTGAGGGAGTAGATAGGAGTACAGAATTGAAGATACGAGGAAGAAGAGGGGAAAGAGTAAATGGAAAGAGGAGGGTTGCTAAAATAGTGAATATGATGAGAAACAGAAAGAAATATACATGGGAGTGGAGGGCTGAAGATACTGGAGGTCGAAAGAATATAGTGAGTTGTCGATGGCATTTGTGGGCATGGTGTCGATAGAGAGACGTGAGGTGAATATCTGAATGGAATGAAGAGTTAAAATTGACTGATAAAAGAAGAATGAAGATGAGGTATATGGTTTTACATTTTGAAGAAGTTTAAGAAGAAGGAGAAAACAGGGAGGACGAGTATTTACTATTTTGAAGGAAGAGGAGGAGGAGGAAGAGTAGGAAGAGAAAAAGGGTGAAATGAGTAAGAGGAGGAAAAAGACAGGTATTTGAAGACTGTATGAAGGAAGAGGAGGAGGAGGAGGAGGAAAAAAATAGGAGAAAAAGATTGGTATTTGAAGACAGTATGAAGGAAGAAGTATAGGAGGAGGAGGAGGAGGAGGAGGAAAAAGGAGGAAGAAGGATAAGAATAGGAGCAATAAGCCGGATTGTTAGTGGGTATTTTGAGTAGAGATAAAAAAAAAGTGTGTCCTTAGTGGGCGTTCTCTCTCTCTCTCTCTCTCTCTCTCTCTCTCTCTCTCTCTCTCTCTCTCTCTCTCTCTCTCTCTCTCTCTCTCTCTCTCTCTCTCTCTCTCTCTCTCTCTCTCTCTCTCTCTCAGATCATGCATCATAATTGGCAAAGATTTGGTCCTCGTGGAAACTGATCTCTTTTTTCTTTATTATTTTCTTTTTTTCAGTAATAATAAGTGGGAGTTTGAGGCTTTTGTTTTGCTTATTTTTTTTTACTTTTTTTACTCCTTGGGGTACGCTTGTTATCGTTCCCTTGATCTATTTACTTTGGCTAGTGTAATGAGGTTACTTGAAGGAGATTATTTTATGTGTGTGTGTTTTCAAAGTCCTTTTAAAAAATATACTATGTGAAAAAAGGTGGAGGATGGTTTCATGTTTTTTCTTCTTTTCATTTGACCTCCTTCGTCGTTATTCTGTTTGTAGTGGAGATGTAGATATATACTCCTTTTCTTTCTCTTCTTCTGTCTATTTTTCTACCTATTCTCTTAGCTTATCCATCTCTGTCCATTGCCTTCCTTTTCTTTTCTTTCTTTCAAACTCTTTCTCTCAATGTCTATCTCCATTTGTTTATCTATTTATAACTTTTCTCTTAGTTTATACGTGACTCTCCACTGTGTTCCTTCCTTTCCTTTCTTTTAAACTCTCTCCCTCTCTCTCTGTCTATCTTCATCTATCTATCTATCTATCTATCTCTTCCTGTTTCACTCCCTGCATCTTTCACTTGACTCCCAGCACTGACATCCTTCTCTCTTCGATTTTTTACTTTCCCCTCCCTCTCTCTCCCTCTTCCCTCCTTTCCATCTCTCCCTCGTGGCTCCCTCCTCTTCCCCACATTCCTATTCCACCGTCGCGTCTCCTATCTCTTTCCTCCCTTTCCCACATCTACCTCGTCAATCCCTCCCTCTTCCCTTCCTTTCCCATTCCTACTATCACGCATTCCTCCCTCTCCCTTCCTTTCCCATCTCTTCGTTTTCCCCTCCTTTCATATTCCTACTTCCCTGAACGCTGACATTTATGCATCCCTGCTCTTCTTCCCTCTCCCTTCCCCTCCTTTCCCGTCCTTACCTCGTTCATCCCTCTTTCTTCCCTTCCTTTTCCATTCCAACCTCATATTTTCTCCCTCTCTCCTCCATACCTTTCTCATCCCTCCCTCTTCACTTTTTTTCTCACTCCAACCTCGCTGCACGCTGACAGTTCTCCCTCCCCTTCCCCCTCCCATAATCCCGTCCCTCCTGTCCTTCCTCACCGGTGTCTGGGTCGGTCTCCAGTTCGTCGCCCGAAGAGACGGTGTGTGTGCGGCGCGGCGGGGGTAGCGGGGATGCCGTCGGCGACCCCTCCATGCTCTTCGCCGAGGAGCCCACGCTGTCCGTGTCACTGCCGCCGGGGCCCACCAGCCGACCCACTGTTCCGCGGCACACAGGGAGAAAAGAGGTCAATTAGTAAAGCTGTGAAAGAGGATAATAGTCACCTACTAAACTTAACCTAACACTAAAACCTTCGTCTGTATTGCTCGCCCCTAATAATTCAAAGCTAACTGTTAAAGGTGGCACACAGAGATGAAGAGTTAAAGGTAAGGTCAGTTAGCAATGGTGTGGAAGGGAGTAATGGTCCTTTATTAACCTAATCCTAACAAATAGTAACTCAATCTACATTGCTCAAAGTTAAACAGCGCACGGCAGCACACAGGGAAGAAAAGGTCAGTTAATGAAGGTGTGAAAGAAAGTAATGATCACCTGTTAATCGGAGCCTAACAAACACCCCTTTTTGCATTGCTTTTGTAGTAATTCAAAGGTACAGAGTCAGCACAGAAGGACAAAAAGGTCAGTTACTAAAGGTGTGAAAAAGGGTTATGGTCACCTATTAATCAGAACCTAAGAAATACTTCAAGTTTGCGTTGCTCCATCAAAATAATTCAAAGCTAACTGACCAGCGATGGCCAACACAGATGAAAATGTCAATTAGTAAAAATATGGAAGAAAGAAATCATCACCTAATAAAATGTAACCTAACATATAGTATCTCATTCTGCATTGCTCTCTCCAAGAACATTAAAGTTAACTGAATGACACTTTATTTTTTCTTACTTTTTGTTACTGCTTGAGACTCAGCTAACCCAGAGCTTGTTTATCTTATCTATCAATCATTTTATCTTCTACTTCCTTCCCTTTATCTTTAATTTTTCTCCTTTGTATCTTGAGCGTGTCAGGGTCATAGAGCGTTTGTTACCCTTAGTACTTGCACTCTTCAACGGCTGCTTATTAGTCTGTGTTTAACAACCATACAAAGCCAGCTGTGCCTCTTACAAAGCCTCACGTACTCACCCTGGCTATGAAGAACAATACTCAGCAGATGAATAAAGTCGCCTGTGAGAACTATAAGCCTCTCCTCATCTATCTTGACCAGTTAGTGAAGCCATGAAGAACAACACTCACCAGATGAACACAAAGTCACCTATGAGAACCACAAATAACTACAAGCCTCATCTATCTATCTTGGCCGGTTAGTGAAGTCATGAAGAACAACACTCACCAGATGAACACAATGCCACCTATGAAAACTATAATAAGGGTTGTTTTATAAGACATTTCGCCGCCCAAGAACACACATTTGACAAGGCTTTCGTAGGAGTTGTGGGCATTTCCAGGAGTAGTTTTATGACCCTGGTGGTAGTGCGACCCTTCTTCTGTACCATGAACCTCAAGAAACACCAATTAGATCCCGACTGACCCCCTCTTTGACCTTTAGAAATAGCTGATGTGAGAAGCGAAGGCGTCTTATATTACCAACCAAGGCCTCCTCCTGTACTCTTCTTAGCCAGTTAGTTGAGACACAGAGAACAAAGCTTAGTATACGAACCCATGACCATCACTACGACACACCGAGGCCCTAGCCACTCACCCTGCAGGTCGTCGTGGTGCGGTACGGCTCCATTGGCGGCGGGGTCGTGGTGGGGTGACAGCGAGGGGGCGCCGGGGCGATAGGGCTGGAAGGAGAACGGGGACTCGGGCTGGTCGGGTCCTGGCGACGGTCCGAGGCGCTTTACGAACTCCATGTACTGTGACCCGGGTTCGTAGAGGCGGGAACTCTCGCACAGCGTCTGGAACTGTGCAGAGGAGTGTAGAGTGAGTCGAGGCCGCGGTAGGATGGGTGTACGTACTTTCCAACCTTCTGCATCGTTATTGTTTGTAGTGGCAATGTAGATATATACTCTTTTCTTCTTTCTCTTCTTCTATTTATTTTTCTACCTATTCTCTTAGCTTATCCATATCTACCCATTGCCTTTCTTTTCTTTTCTCTTTCTATCAAACTCTCTCTATGTCTATCTCCATCTCTTAGTTTACCCGTGAATGGTGAAGGTGTTAGAATGTTGAGGCGACCGAGGGAGGTGAGGAGGATAATGAGGGGAGGAATGAAGGGAGGGAAGAGAAGAAGGGTAGGAGTGAGAGAAACAGAGGAAGGGAGGGAGAGGAATGATTAACGAAAAGGAGTGAAGATGAAGAAGGTAATGGATGAA
Organism: Eriocheir sinensis; assembly: GCF_024679095.1. Lineage (NCBI taxonomy): Eukaryota > Metazoa > Arthropoda > Malacostraca > Decapoda > Varunidae > Eriocheir > Eriocheir sinensis. The sequence continues at coordinate 5,671,078 of NC_066549.1, read as the reverse complement.
GGGATATGGATGTGAAGAAGGAGGAGAAGGAGAGAACTGGAGGTGAGTGAGAGGAATGATTAAAGAAAAGGAGTGAAGGTGTGAAGAAGGTAATGCATGAAGGGATATAGATGTGAAGAAGGAGAAGAAGGAGAGAACTGGAGGTGAGTGAGACTGAATGAGTGAATGAGTAAAAGAGACAAAGAGGAAATGAAGAAGAAAAGGAGTTTGTAAGACATAAACCTTACTGACATTCTTATTTAAGCCCAAGATACATTTATAAACTTCAATCAAGTCCTCTTCAACTCTTCCCCTCTCTAGAACATGCAAATTGAAGCCCTTAAACCTCTCCTTATATGACAAGTTTCTCAGCCCATGAATAATTTTAGCCACCCTCCCCTGCACCGCTTCTAACGTACTGATGACGCCCATTGATAGAGTTAGCCTTGTCTAACTAATGCTAACTATTGAGAGAGAGAGAGAGAGAGAGAGAGAGAGAGAGAGAGAGAGAGAGAGAGAGAGAGAGAGAGAGAGAGAGAGAGAGAGAGAGAGAGAGAGAGATAAACAGATAGACACAGACAAACACAGAAAGACAAACAGACAGACTATTAACGAGAAGGGGTCAGGTAAAAGAAGAAACCGTTACAAAAACAAACAAAAAAAATGGTGGAAGGGGAGAGAGGGGAGAGGCGTGACAAGAGGAGGACAAATGAAGTTAACGCTACGGACAAAGGGAGGATGATGAGGCGAGGGGCGGAGAGAGGAGGGAAAGAAGACCTACCTCGATGCAATACAAAGCAGATCAAGACACGCCACCGGTCAATTGTGTTCCCGTCTCCCTCTTCCCTTTCATCTCATCCGACTTCCCGCCCCGACATCGCTCACTCATGCCAGCTGATGTTTTCCCTTCCTTTCCCTCTCCCTTCCCCTCCTTTCCCAATCTTACATCGTTCATTCCTCTGTCTTCCCCTCCTTTCCCATCCCAACCCTCTCCCTTCCCCTCCTTTCCCAATCTTACATCGTTCATTCCTCTGTCTTCCCTTCCTTTCCCATCCCAACCCTCTCCCTTCCCCTCCTTTCCCAATCTTACATCGTTCATCCCTCTGTCTTCCCTTCCTTTCCCATCCCAACCCTTTCCCTTCCCCTCCTTTCCCAATCTTACATCGTTCATTCCTCTGTCTTCCCTTCCTTTCCCATCCCAACCCTCTCCCTTCCCCTCCTTTCCCAATCTTACATCGTTCATTCCTGTGTCTTCCCTTCCTTTCCCATCCCAACCCTCTCCCTTCCCCTCCTTTCCCAATCTTACATCGTTCATTCCTCTGTCTTCCCTTCCTTTCCCATCCCAACCCTCTCTCTTCCCCTCCTTTCCCAATCTTACATCGTTCATTCCTCTTTCTTCCCTTCCTTTCCCATTTCAACCTCATATTTCATCCCTCTCTCCTCCATACCTTTCTCATCCCTCCCTCTTCCCTTCTTTTCTCATTCCAACCTCGCTGCATGCTGTCATTTCTCCCTCCCCCTCCCCTCTCTACTCTCCTCTTCCCCCTCCCATAATCCCCCTGGAGATATTCCCCTGTGGACATCTCCCCCCCTCCACTTCCCCCTCTTACACTTCATCTGAAATTGACCTGTCTTTTGCCTACCCATCTCTATTTTCTTTACAGGAACAGTGATTGGCGGGTTCTTTTATTTTACTTATTTATATCCTTCCCTGAGCTGTTTCCTTAACTCTAAAAACAAACAAACAAACAGACTCTATACGGTACATATTCTGAGACATATCGAGGCTCACACACACACACACACACACATTTGATAAGGCTTTGGTAGAGGTGATTGTGTCAGCATGTCCACGAGTAGTTTTCTGCGCCTAGGGATAGTCTGATAAGGCTTCCGCACCCTGAACATAAAAAGCACTCATGATTACCACATTAACCTAATTTGTGGCTTTTGGAAATGGTTGTTTGAGACCCTAAAATCTCTGTGAATACGGTCCATATATATCGTCCCCTATCCCTGACTCTCCCACTATCCCTCCTCTTCCTCACACCGTGCCAACTCGTCCTCATTCCCAGTCGCTCTCTCCCTCATACCTCATACCCTTCCTTCATCTTCCACCTTTGATTAGATAGTTAGTGTAGCTTGTCACAAAACAACCTCGTAAGAACCATCTCGTCTGCTGTTGTTTGTTCTTCTTTTGTGTTTTCTTTGTGTTCCTCCGCCTCACCTTCAGCCACCATCTCCCTCCTCCTCCTCCTTCTCCTCCCACCTTCTCCCTCATACTCCCCCCACCTCACCCTTCGCCCAAGTCACCCCTCCCTCAAGTCTTAGCCAACTCCCAAGACGCTAAAGGGCGACGTTCCAATATCCCCGCGGCTCCAGACCCCACTGAGCCTCGCCTCCAGTAACAGCCAGATAGAGACAGCACACCAGACAGCTCATTTGGCCTCCTCGACGTCCAATTCACCTCTGTTAAGCTCCACAGGCACAGCCTCTCACATCAACTCACCTCACCTCACATCAACAGAACCGAACCTCCACATTCTTATATCACCTCACCCCATCATCACCTCTTTTAAGCTCCACAAGCACAGCATCTCACATCAACTCACCTCACCTCAGATCAATCTCACCTCACCTTACCTAACCTCACCTCAACTTCATGTCACCTCACCCCATTACTGTTTAAACCGCACAGGCACAACATCTCACATGTAATGGCACTCACAACATGACTGCCAATCCTGTTCCACTCATCCACCACTTTGATGGTTGGCCACTTTTTGCCGATGTCCTTGTTCAATCTGAATTTATCCAACCAAAACCCATTGATACGTGTCATACCCGGTTCTCTTACCATAAAAACCTTACTAATATCCTTCTTAAATCATTTATAAACTTTGATCAAGTCTTCTCGCGCCCTCCGCCTTACTAGAGAATGCAAGTTTATTTGTTTAAGTCTCTCCTCATATGGGAAGTTTCTCAACCCGTGAATCATCTTAGTCATCCTCCTCTGCACCGATTCTAACGTCTTGATATCCATTCTCTAGTAAGGCGACCAGAACTGAGCCGTATGATAGTTAGCAGGCTTTTTTTGTACTCTTTTTATTGCCCTTTAGCCGTGTCCTCTAATGTAAAAAAAGAAATAAAGAGTTAGAGACCTCACCTTATCCTACCCACAAGATCTTTAACTAAACACCATCACCCATCATCCTAACCCTTTGAGACACAGCATTGCAACCCAGACCCTTTCCGCAGTGTTGCCAATCTCTCACCTGCACGGGGGCGGGGGCGGCGACGGTGTGCTGGAGCTGGAAGTAGCCCACGGTGACGGCCTTCATGGTCTGGTCGCACTGCAGGATCAGTTCTCGCAGCTGCAGGAGCACGTCACGCTTCAGCTTGAGCAGCGAGGCGTGGCGGTCGTTGGCATCGTTAACACACGTCTTGTACCACGACTCCGCATCCCTGACCTGCGGGGGAGAAGGGAGGGGGGTGTAGGCGTGGGGTGCTAGTCGTGTGTGTGTGTGTGTGTGTGTGTGTGTGTGTGTGTGTGTGTGTGTGTGTGTGTGTGTGATTAAGGGGAGGAAGATGTGTGCTTGTGGGGAGACGCACACGCACACGAACACACACACACACACACACTCGTTACTAACCTGTGATTCATTTCTGCACAGGTAAAAGCAGACAGGTAAAAACATTCACCTTTTGAAGTGCTTACTCTCATTTTGTTTGCGTTATCACATGAAACTTAAGATGGCTAACATGTTCCCTCAGTGTTGAAACAGATTCGTCATCCATAAGACTCTCAAGCAGGCTTCCTCAATTTTCAAAAACACATAACATCCCTCCATAAAAGTCAAATATGGTCCCTTGATATTGAAAGACTCTAAATCCTCCATGAAACTCACTTATATGTAACCTCAATTTTGAAACAGACTTTTAGCCTCCACAAGAGTCATACCTGTTCTCTCAATTTTAAAAGAGACTCATCCTCCATTAAAAATCAAGAATGTTTTAAGCTACCCACGTTATCCTTTCTATCACATGTTTACTCTTTTACTCTATTGAAACACTCATCATTCACAAATTTCAAAACATGTTCCCCCTATTTTGAAACCTACTTATCTACCATAAAACGATCATATTTTAAGCTAACCACGTTATCCTTTCTCGTACAAATTTACTCTTTTATACTTTTTTTGGAACACTTGTCACCCATCAAACTCAAAATATGTTGCCTCTATTTTGAAACACATCCTCTACCGGCACATTCATTCTCCATAAAGCTCAAACATATTTTAAACTACTCACGTTATCTTTTTTCCTCACAAGTTTACTCTATTATTCTTTTTTTGGAACACTTGTCAATCATAAAACTCAAAACATGTTTCCTCTATTTTGAAACACATCCTCTACCGGCACATTCATCCTCCATAAAGCTCAAACATATCTTAAACTAGCCACATTATCTCTTTTCCTCACAAGTTCACTCTCTATTCTATTTTAAAACACTCGTCACCCACCAAACTCAAAACATGTTCCTTCTATATTCCTTCTTCTCGAAACTGACCTCTCTTTTGACAACTCCTCTAAACATCTTTATATAGGAGCAGTGATTAGCGCTTTTTATTGTATTCATTTGTTTTACCCTTGAACTGCTTCCTTCACCCTCTCGTCACCCATAAAACTCAAAACATGTTCCTTCTACATTCCTTCCTCTCGAAACCGACCTCTCTTTTGACAACTCCTCTATACATCTTTATATAGGAGCAGTGATTAGCGCTTTTTTTGTCTTCATTTTTACCCTTGAACTGCTTCCTTTACCCCCCTCCCCCGCCCCGCCACACCCACCGGAGGCAACACCGTAACCCTCACCTTGTGTTGCGCCTCGTCCCTCTTCCTCTCCAGCTTCTCCTGCGTCTCGGTGTTCTCGGCCCGCGCCAGAGCCTCCCGCGCCCGACCCAGCTCCTGCCGAGGGAAGGGGAAGGGAGGACGTGAGGACCGCTGTTAACTGTGAGTATAATTGGTCGCGTACGGGTCATCTGAGTTTGGGTACCTTCCGCAGTGTGACTAAAACCCTTCCCTAACCTATCTTAACCTGACCTTACTTAACCCTGGTCTAACCTAACCTACCCTTCCCTACCCTACCCAAACTTTGACTAACCCTGGTCTAACCTACCCTACCCTACCTTACGCAAACCTTACCTAGCCCTAGTCTAATCTACCCTACCCTACCCAAACCTTATCTAACCCTAGTCTACCCTAACCTACCCTACCCTACCCAAACCTTACCTAACCCTGGTCTAACCTTCGCTACCCTACCCAAACCTTACCTAACCCTAGTCTAACCTGACCTAACCTACCCCCCCCTACCCAAACCTTACCTAACCCTAGTCTAACCTAACCTACCCTACCCTACCCTACCCAAACCTTACCTAACCCTAGTCTAACGTAGCCTACCCTCTCCTACCCTACCCAAACCTTACCTAACCCTAGTCTAACGTAGCCTACCCCCCCCCAAACCTTTAACCCTACCCTAGTCTAACCTACCCCCCTACCTACCTACCCCCCAACCTCTGTATAAACTCCATCGACCTCGTCTACATAGGGTAACCATGGAACTCCTGTATGGTCCCCAAAGGTTTCATTATTTGTATGGTCTGTTATTGATTTCTATGTCTGTGGTCCTTTTGTATTTTGTTTTTTCTCTGTCTCACTATATTTCTCTATCTTTTTTTTGTCTATTTTTTTTCTCTATTTTTTTCAATCTTTCACCTTTGTCTCAATTTATCCATCTACCTATCTATCTATTTACATCTATCTACTATCTATCTATCTTTCTCTTTCTTCTGCTCTCTCTGTCTGTCTGTCTGTGTGTCTCTGTCTCTGTCTGTCTTATTTTCTCTATTACTTTCCTTCAATATTTCTTTTGTCTCTCTCTATCTGTCTACTTCCTTATCTATTTACATATCTATTCATCTATTCATTTCTCTCTCTGTCTGTCTCTCTTTCTATCCATTCATCTATCTGTCTATCTATCTATCTATCTATCTACCTACCTATTTATCTGTCTGTCTAAGTCTAAGGCTCTTCGTCTCATCAGCTCTCCTCTTACTGATAGTCTTCTACCTCTTAAATTCCACCGTCATGTTGCCTCTCTTTCTATCTTCTATCGATATTTTCACGCTGACTGCTCTTCTGAACTTAGTAACTGCATGCCTCCTCCCTCCTGTCTGTCTGTATATCTCTGTCTGTCTCTCTTTCTATCCGTCCATCTATCTATCTATCTATCTGTCTGTCTATTGCCGCCACCCTTTGAGCCTCAGCCGTCACGGTCACACAGGTCCGCCGTCGCCAACTCCGCCCCGCCCACCTGGTGTCGCTGGTCGTAGCTCATCTTGGCTTTCTTGAGGTTACTGAGCGCCTCCGTCACGCGCTTCAGCTCCTTGGTCCACATGTCTTTGATTCCCTTGCGTGCGCGGTCATGCTCGTTCCTCCGTGCCGTGAGTGGCTGCGGGAGAGGAAGGCAGGGGGAGGTTAGGTTAGAGTGAGGGGATGATGGAGGGAGAGGAAGGCACGGAGAGGTTAGGGTGATGAGAGGGGAAGATGGAGAGGTTAGGAAGGTGTGAGGGGAAGATGGAGGGAGAGGAGATCAGGGAGAGGGGAAGAGGAAATCAGGCATAGAGTTGTGTGGTGGTTGAGAGGTTAGGGACGCATGAGAGGAGGCTGCTGAGAGACGGGTGATATTGTGGCAAGGGATGAAATGATAGAAGAGAGAGGGAGAGGAAGGTTGCGAGTGATGAGAAAGGCAATAAAGGATGGGATGATAAGAGACACAGTGAAAAGGAGAAAGGAAAAAGAGGTTGCGAGATGACAGAAGTGGTAAAAAGGGGATGATAAGACGGAGAGGAACAGAGAGAGGCTGCGGAACGACATATGAGAGTTGGGGAAAGGGATGAGATAACAGGAGAAAGAAAGAAGAGGAAAGGAGAGCGCGAAATGCATAAATGTGAAGGAAGGAAAGAAAGGAGAGAGAGAGAGAGAGAGGGAGAAAGAAGAGGAAGAGAGGAGAGACAAAGACGGAATGCAGGAATTGGAAAGGGATAGACAGAAGAGAGAGGAAGGGAGAGGAAGAAAGAGGGAGAGAGACGGAAGGAAGGAACTAGAGAGAGAGAGAGAGAGAGAGAGAGAGAGAGAGAGAGAGAGAGAGAGAGAGAGAGAGAGAGAGAGAGAGAGAAGGGAAAGCATGTGATGAAAAGCAGAAAAAGAAGAGGAAGAGGGATGGAGAGTAATGGATGGGAAAATTAAGAAAGGATTGATGGGAGAGAGGAGGCAAAAAAAAGATAATGGGAGAGAGAGAAAGAAGAGCTCAGGAGAGGAAAGGGATAATGGAAGGAAAGAATGTGATATATGATGAAAGGAAAGAGGAGGAGGAGGAGGAGGAGGATGAGGAAGAAGAGAAGGAATACCAGAAAGGTGAGGGATCAAAGGAGAAAGAAGAGAAGGAGGAGGAGGAGAAAACTGAGAAGCGGAAAAGAAGGAAAATGGATGTCAGGAAGAAGAGGAGAATTGAGAGAGGAGAGGAAAAGGTCAAGGTGAGAAGGGAGAGACAAAGGAAAGAAATAAAGAAGGAGAAGAAGACAGAAAAAGAGGTGGGGAAGAGAGAGGAGGAGGAGGAGGAGGAGGCGAAGTAGAGATGAAAAGAAGGAGGAACAAGAAAGAAGAGAAGAAAAGTCCGTGAGGAGAAAATGAGAAGGAAAAGGAGGAGAAGAAGAGAGAAAAGAGGGGAAAGAGAAGAGATGAGGAGAAATGGGAAGAGGAAAGAGAGGATAGAAGTGAGGAATGAATTTAAGAAAGAAAGATGAGAGGCAAAGAAAAAATATGAGAGAGAGAGAGAGAGAGAGAGAGAGAGAGAGAGAGAGAGAGAGAGAGAGAGAGAGAGAGAGAGAGAGAGAGAGAGAGAGAGAGAGAGAGAGAGAGAGAGAGAGAGAGAGAGAGAGAGAGAGAGAGAGAGAGAGAGAGAGAGAGAGAGAGAGAGAGAGAGAGAGAGAGAGAGAGAGAGAGTAAAACATAGAAACCAACAGACAAAAAGAGGAGACAAACAGATATACAGACAGACAGACACAGACAACGAAACAGAAACACAAATAAAACCAAAAGGAAGAAAGAAAACAGATAAATGACAAAAGATAAACAGCCAAAGGAAAACATACAAACAAACACATAAACACACACACACACACACACACACACACACACACACACACACACACACAAATAACAACGTAGACGAAAAGAAGGGCGACAGACAGAGACAGACAAACAGACAGCCCCAAGATCCACATACACAGAGATCGTGACCCACACTGGTAAAGAACGAAGATAAATACAAACAAACACACACACATACAGGAAGAGACACAAAAAATGAATAAATAAATGAATGTATACAAAGAGTTATAGATAAACACAAGGAAAACAATTAGGGTGCATCGTAACACACAAAGACGAATTAATAAATGTATATATAAAGAGATAAGGAGGTGAAACTAATGAAATACTAAGAGCGTATCCCCCTCTAGCCTAATCCCTTATTAACCCCTCAGAGCATAAGAGCAGATCCAGGTAATGTAAGGGCAGGTAAGACGGACCCTCAGGTAACCCTCACCAGACACCTGCACACCTGACATCGATGTATAAGAATGGAGGCTCGACACAGCACGAAGATACTCAGGAATTCCTCTAAATATACACATTCATCATATTATTTTTTTTTTTTTTATTATTTCTATCATTCTCGTTTTTCTTCCTTCCTTCCTGCCTTCGTTTTTTGTCCCTTCATTTATCATTTTTATTTACTGCTTTCTTCTTTTCTTTGTTTCCTTATTTGTTTCCTTCTATGCCATGCACCCCCGCCACCCCTCCCACCCACACACACACACAGGAAGAGCATTTGTTCATGATGTTTTGGGAGTCGACTGTTTGCACGGTTTTGGGGGCAAGCAAACACTCGGTATCGAATGTGCTGTTTGGTCACGGGAAGGGGGGGGGAGAGAAGGGAAGAGAAAGAGAGACAGATGGATAGAAAGATTTGTAGATAGATATATAAGGAATAAAAGAAAGGATAATAGGAAAGAAAAAATAGAAAGAAAAAAAGAAGGAATGAAAAACTAAAAAAGAAAGAGAGTAAGAGAGAGAGAGAGAGAGAGAGAGAGAGAGAGAGAGAGAGAGAGAGAGAGAGAGAGAGAGAGAGAGAGAGAGAGAGAGAGAGAGAGAGAGAGAGAGAGAGAGAGAGAGAGAGAGAGAGAGAGAGAGAGAGACAGACGCAGACAGAGAGACAGACAAAAAAAGACAAAAAATAACTACATACAGACAGACAGACACAGACAACATACAAAAACAGACACACAGACAGACGGACGCAGAAAAGGCGAGAGGTAAACAAACAGAGAGATGAACAAGCAAACAAGCACACAGAATATGAGAAAAGTAAACAAAGAGAAAATCGCGGAAAATGCACACACACACACACACACACACACACACACACACACACACACACACACACACACACACACACACACACACATGCAGTTGGACACACGCAAAATCAACTAAAACAAAATTCAATAAAAAAACAGGAAAAAAGTTGAACCAATAGATAACGAAAAGCGAAACGAGAAATTAATCGATGAAATGAATATTGACAAACGGTAAAAAAAAATAAAAAAAAAAAAAAACGAATCGCAGCGGCTGACAGAATTTAAAAAGTTGGAGATTCGGGTAAAAAAATATAATAAAACGGTCAAAAAAATAATGATAGGGGAGATTGAAAGATATGAGAGTTATTTATTGAAAAGTTGAAAATATACGAAAAAAATAGACGCCGAGAGAAATATCACGGAAGAAAAAAAGAAAATTAAGACGAAGTGAACGATAAAAAATATGCTTACAGATGAAACTTGAAATATAAAAAAAAAAAAAAATAAATCATAGACAACAGGGATGAGAGAGAGAGAGAGAGAGAGAGAGAGAGAGAGAGAGAGAGAGAGAGAGAGAGAGAGAGAGAGAGAGAGAGAGAGAGAGAGAGAGAGAGAGAGAGAGAGAGAAATAGAATAGAAAATAGAATAGGAATAGGAATGGATGGAAGAAACAGACAGAAATAACAGACAAAAGCGAACTTGGTAAAAAGGCAAATAAAAGAGCAAAAAATTAGGCAGACCGGCAGAGCAAAGTTAAAAAAAAAAAAAAGTAAATTCTGCGCCGGTCGGAATTCAGGGACCAAGTAGGCTAAATAGAGTTAGAGAGAGAGAGAGAGAGAGAGAGAGAGAGAGAGAGAGAGAGAGAGAGAGAGAGAGAGAGAGAGAGAAAATCAGCTTCTCTTTCTATTTGCTCAACATTTAATCTGTGTCTGTGTCTGTTCCTGTCCTTCCTCTTTCTCCCCCTTCCCCCTTCCCCCTTTCCCCTCTCTCCTCCCCTCCCTCCCCCCCTTTCTTCCTCCCTTCTTTCCTTCCTCTAATGCGTTCCTTCCTTTCACTCCATTTTCTATTATTTCTTTCGTTCTGCTCTCTCTCTCTCTCTCTCTCTCTTCAATTTCCTCTTTTGCTCTTTACTAATCAAGTTTCCCTTCCCTTCCCTCTTTATTATCATCTTTGCTTTCTCCCTTTATCCGTTTTTCTTTTTTTATCTTTATTTTTTCTTCCTCTCCCTTCTCTTTCTCTACTGTAATATCTAGTCTTCCATATGTCCTTCCTCTCTCTCTTATTTCTCTTCCTTTCTCTTCTTTCTCTCTCATTCCCATATACTCATCGTCCTCTTGCCCTCGTCTTTCTCCTCATCTCTTGTTTCTTTCATTCTTCTCTTCCCCTCTTCTTCTCCCCTTCTCTTTTATCTCTAATCCTCTCATCTTCTTCCTTCCCTTCTCTCTTTGCCCTTGTTCTCTCAGCCTTCTTCACCTCTCCTTCATTTTCTTTTATCTCTCCTTCTCCCATCCTTTCCTTCACTTTTCATCTCATTCTCCCATCTTCTTTATCTCTTTATCTTCTGTCTATCATTCCCCTTTTCTTATCCTTCATTTCTCCTCTTTCTCTTCTTGCATTCTTTCACCTCCATTTCCCTTCACCTATCCTCCTTCTCTTCTCCTTTCTCACTCATTCTCTCTTGTCTTTCCATTCCCTTGCTTCGCCTCTCCTTCCTTTCTCTTTCCCCTCCCATTCTTTCATCCCCCTTCACTTCCCCTCCCCTTTTTTCCTTTTCACTTTCATGCTCACATCCTCACCACTCTCCTCCATTTCCTCCTCCTCCTCCTCCTCCTCTTCCTCTTCCGTTCTTTATCCCCCCTGGCAGTGACGGGCTAGCGGGGTCTTTCTGCCCAATCCTAGTCTATAGATAATGCAGACCTACCATTGTGACCGGGGGAGCAGGGGGAAAGGGGGGAGGAAGAGAGGGGAAAAGGGAGAGAGGAGATGGAGAGACAGGAAGGGGGAAAGAGGGGGAGAGGGGGGGAGGTAGGGATTATTGAGGGAAGCGTTGGAATGAAAGAGGAAGGGACGGGGAGAAGAGAAAGAGGAAGAGGAATGGGAAGAATAAGAGAGGGAAAGAGGAAGAGAAGAGGAAAGAAGAAAGAGAGGGAATTAGGAAGAGAAATGGAAAGACAGATAATGGAAGGAGAGAAAGAGTGAGAAAAATGGAAAGAGGAAGTGAGGAAGAAAAATAGAAAGAGAAGGAAAAAGGAAGAGAAATGAAGAGAAAAAAGGAAAAGAAATGGAAGAAAATGGAGAGAGAGAGAGAGAGAGAGAGAGAGAGAGAGAGAGAGAGAGAGAGAGAGAGAGAGAGAGAGAGAGAGAGAGAGAGAGAGAGAGAGAGAGAGAGAGAGAGAGGAGAGGAGGATAAAAAAAAATGTAAAGAAAACGGACACAAAACAGACTTTCCAATCTCTCTCTCTCTCTCTCTCTCTCTCTCTCTCTCTCCCCGCAGAATTAGCCGCGGAAATTTTTGGCAGAGAAAGAAAATGAAAAAGAAAGAAAACAGCGAAAGAGGAAAAAAAAATGGTGCAAACAATCTACTCTTTCTGACAGATTAATAAGTAAAGAAAGAAGATAAAGGAGTGGATGAGTGAGTGAGTGAGTGAGTGAGTGGGCGAGTGAATGGGTGAGTGAGTGAGTGAGTGAGTGAGCAAGCGTGTTAGTGAATGAGTGAGAGTGAGTGCGTGAGTTTGTGTGAATGAGTGTAAGTGAGTGAGTGAGTGAGGGAGGGAGTGAGTGAGTGAGTGAGTGAGGGAAGGAGGGAGGGAGGGAATGAGTGAGTGAGTGAGGGAGGGAGGGAGTGAGGGAGGGACAGCGAATGAGTGAGTGAGTGAGCGTGTTAGTGAATGAATGAATGAATGAAAGTGAGTGCTTGAGTTTGTGTGAATGAGTGAAAGTGAGTGAGTTAGTGAGTGAGTGAGCGAGTGAATGAAAGTTGTGAAGGGGTAAGACTATGAATGAGTGAGTAAATGAGAAAATGAATGAGTGAATGATGGAGAGAATGAATGAATAAATACAACAACGAGTTAATATATAAATGGATGAGGAAAATGCCAATGAATAAATGAACTAACGGAATGTAAAGGAAAACAAATACAATAAATAATAAAACAATCAAAGGTGGAAAGAATGGGGGAAAGAAAGCAAGAAAGAGGAGCTGACTGACTGACTGACTGACTGACTGACTGACTGACTGACTGACTGACTGACTGACTGACTGACTGACTGACTGACTGACTCCGCCTCTCCTTCACAATCAATTTATTCATCTAATATAATGTCACTCAATCTGTCCGTCTGTCTGTCTGTTTGTGCTCTCTCTCTCTCTCTCTCTCTCTCTCTCTGTGACTTTCTGCTTGTACATGTCTGTTTGTCCACGTGTCTGTCTGTCTGTTTGTCTGTTTGCCTGTCTGTCTATCTGTATGTCTATTTCTCATCCTGTCTGTCTCTCTGTGTGTCTGTCTGTCTAATCTGTATGTCTTTCTACTTGTGTATGTCTGTTCTCAATGCGTCCGGCTGTGTGTGTCTGTATATCTGTTTGTCTGTCTGTCTCTCTATATCTTTCTACTTGTGTATGTATGGTTCTCAATGTGTCTGTCTGTTTATCTGTTTGCCTGTCTGTCTGTCTCTGTCTTTCTACTTGTGTATGTATGTTTCTCTGTCTGTCTCTCTGAATGGCTGTCTCTTTGTTTATCTGTTTGTCTGCCTGTCTATATGTATGTCTCTCAACTTATGCATGTCTGTTTGTCCACTTGTCTGTCTGTCTGTCTGTCTGTGTCTGTTCTTTCTCCTCCCTCTATCTATCTATATCTCTCTTTGGAAGCATCAATCAGACTTTCCCGTTCTTTCCCTTCGCATCACATCACCCCAGAGAGCTTCGAGTCGCCTCCCTTGCCAAGAAGAGGAAGAACACGACACAAAACTACACCTGGAAACAAAACTCCCAGCAGATTACGGGTAAAGACACGCGAGTCCCCTCCTCGGCGCCCTTCCCTGCGAGGCATTAATGGAAGACTCGCAAACGCTACACTGAAGAGTTACGCAAAGTTGATCCCTTCATTGTGTTGTATTGTGAATCCGTAGACGAGAGAAAGAGAGAAGAGAGATTAGCTTAATTAATCCTGCCCCCTCTCTCTCCCTCTCTCTTTTTCTCTCTCTTTACGGAGCTTATGTGCACGGAAACAAGAGAGACACACAGATAGACAAGTAGATAGACAGGTAGAAATAGATCGATAGAGACATGTTAGGTTAGGTTAGGTAGAAAGAGATAGAGAGACAGACAGACAGATAGACAGAGACACGTGTTAGATTAGGTTAGGATATGTAGAGAGAGAGAGAGAGATAGAGATAGAGAGAGAGAGAGAGAGAGAGAGAGAGAGAGAGAGAGAGAGAGAGAGAGAGAGAGAGAGAGAGAGAGAGAGAGAGAGTGTTACAGACGAATTAGGTTAGGTTAGGAGAGAAGAGAGATGAGAGAGGGTAGAGTAAGAGATACAGAGATAGACAGATAGACAGATAGAGAGAGAGATAGGGATAGATAGTTACAGACGAATTAGGTTAGGCTAGGTAGAGAGATATAGATGGGTAGATAGATAGATAAATAGAGGAGTTAGGTTAGCTTAGGGTAGAGAGAGATAGAGACAGAGATTGACATAGACATTCAGACCACACAGATAAGAGAAAACAGGAGATAAAAGGAAGGTGAAGAGAAACAAACAAAGAGATGAAGGAAAGAAGGAAAAGATTAAATAAGAGAGAGAGAGAGAGAGAGAGAGAGAGAGAGAGAGAGAGAGAGAGAGAGAGAGAGAGAGAGAGAGAGAGAGAGAGAGAGAGAGAGAGATTAGTCAGATTAGTTCTTTTCCCGCGACACATGTGACTCGTAGTAAAGCTGCAAGAATCAACAGCATCAACGGGGAGCAAGGAAAGGATTGGCGGGAGATGAAAGCGAGTGAATCTTTTTTCCGCTAGAATTCTGCGGAAGCCGGAAAGTGGACGGGAAAATAAAAGCCTTTGCACCGATAACGAAATATAATTATCCTTTAAACTGTTACTGGGAAAGAATATAAAACCCTGTGCACTAGAGTTTTGTGGAAGCTGATATATAAGCGGATGGAATATTGTGCCGATGACAGGGAAATAACGCTTTACTTTGAACTTATATATAAAAATACACACCCCTGTTTTGAACGCATATGAAAAAAAGAATAAGCAGTCACCTTGTTCACTAGAGTTTTGTGGAAGCTGATATATAAGCGGATGGAATATTGTGCCGATGACAGGGAAATATAGCTTTACTTTGAACTTATATATAAGAAAGACACCCCTGTTTTGAACGCATATGAAAGAAGGAATATGCAATCACTCGGATGCTACTGAACTTGAGATATATGAAAAAACAGATGAAATTGCAGTTTAAAGTCTACTCTTAACTGATACTGCTGACTAAAATTGAGTTGAAGTTATTGAATGGAAGAAGAGTTATGTTATTGCGGAGTGAAGCTTTAATGTGATCTGAAACGCTTGAATTTATACAGGCCGCTAAAATTAAGTAGACGTTAGAGATTATATATAAAACTGATAATACTGCAGAATAAGACTTCGATGTGACAAAAAAAATTCATATCACTAGCAATCAATTTAAGTATATAAGTACAAAAAAGTTCAGATAGTACAGAATGAAACTTTACTGCGAAATGAAACGGAAACAAAAACAGAACTATTATTACGCAAAAAGTTAACGGGTTAGTAGGCAAAAAAAAAACACTCATGTACACGGACGAGGTATACGTTTTATCTGTCCATTACGAAACTGGATGAAATAGTAATAATAATGAAACGAAACTCCGCGCGGAAGTGAAACGGGAAAAAAGAAACATTCCCCCTAATAGAGTTCTCCAGAAAACGTTAATTAAAATGTTAAAAAAATGTGAAAACGGCAAAAAAAATAACAGAAATATAATGAAATGCCGTGTGAACAATAATTTAGAACGACAACGATGTAAAAGAAAAAAAAAACAATGGAGAGAGAGAGAGAGAGAGAGAGAGAGAGAGAGAGAGAGAGAGAGAGAGAGAGAGAGAGAGAGAGAGAGAGAGAGAGAGAGAGAGAGAGAGAGAGAGAGAGAGAGAGAGAGAGAGAGAGAGAGAGAGAGAGAGAGAGAGAGAGAGAGAGAGAGAGAGAGAGAGAGAGAGAGAGAGAGAGAGACAGAGAGAGACAGACAGACACAGACAGACACAGACAGAGACAGAGAGAGAGAGAGAGAGAGAGAGAGAGAGAGAGAGAGAGAGAGAGAGAGAGAGAGAGAGAGATCGCAGTAACTGTCAACAGATACACCGAACGGTTTCATTTTGAGCCAATTAACTTACGCCCCAAAAATGACGGGAGAAAAAAAACGAAGCAGGTTATCATGACACACAAAGGCCGAGGCAGCGAGGCCGACAGCGCTTTTTCTCTTCACCGATTGAGTCGCGAGTGAAAAGGAGGAAAAAAAACGTGGTGAAAAATGATCCGACAAATTTATTTCTTTACTGCCCGAGTGATTCACCGGGAAAGAGAGACGTGAAAAAAATGACCTGAAACACACACAGTAGACCAAGCCATGAAACACACGCTGGTCCATAACACAAGCTCTCCCTTCCCAGGACCCATCCCTTTACAATCAGTTTCACACCTCTTTCCTATACGAGCTTTCTATTAACAACTTTTACGAATTAATGTCAACAGTTAATTTTCTTATTTTGTCTTAACAGCATTTACCTTTGTTTTCTAAGATGAAACGCGTGTTAGTCCGTATGACACTCTCTCCCATTTTAAGCCATCACTTTGGTACAAGATTCAGACACATACCCTACGAGCTTTCTATGAACACTTTTACGAGTTAATGTCAACAGTTATTTTTCTTCTTTTGTCTTGACAGCATTTACCTTTGTGTTCTAACATGAAACGTGTATTAGTCCGTATCACACTCTTCCATTTTAAGCCATCACTTTGATACAAGATTCAGACACCGTTCCGTACGAGCCTTCTATGAACACTTTTACGGATTAATATCAACATGTTCAGTTTTTTGCCTTCGTATATTTCACAAACTTCACCTTTGATTACTTCTGACTTGGTCTATTTGCGTCATACTGTTACTAATGCATAATTTTATATGTTGCC
>NC_066549.1:5641919-5649419 GCF_024679095.1 Eriocheir sinensis | reverse complement strand
AACAACAAAATTAAAACCGAATTAAACCCGAACATACACATAAAAACCCATTAAGACAAAATTAAAGACAGGAAGATTGGGAAAGAAATAGAAGCTCAAAGACATGCTCAACAAAAGGACAATATATCCACAAGGGAAGACAGTGAACCTTATGACCTCGACAAAACTGAGACTGAGGGAAAACATAAGTGGATGGAGAAGGAAGAGGAAGAGGAGGAGGAAGAGGAGGAGGAAGAGAAGGAGTTGACAAGAGATCAATGGATGCATAATGGATACTTTTTTTTTTTTTTTTTTTTTACGCCAATAGCGCCGGTAGGATTGCTTGAGGGGAATGGATGGTAGTCTGCCCCAGCCCGTCATGGCGTAGGCAAGTGTTTATAGTGGCGCCATCTTCTCTTGGCGACGATAAAAGACAAAATAGAAACAGAGGAAAAACTCAGTGAACTTTCTTGCCTCGACGAAACTTGAGATAGAAAGAAAACCGTGAACTTAAGACGGAAAGAACAACAGCGGACTTGAGATAAAAAGAAAAAACAGACAAACTAGACAGCGAAAAACAATGAATGAAACCAGAAGGGAAAAAAACTTGAAACAGAAGGAGAAAACAGACAAACTAGACAGCGGAAAATAGTGATTGTAGGCAGAAGGGAAAAAAAAAAACTTGAAACAGAAGGAAAAACAGACCAACTAGACAGCGAAAAACAGTGAGTGAAGGCAAAAGGAAAAAAAAAACTTGAAACAGAATGAAAAACAGACAAACTAGACAGCGAAAAACAGTGAGTGAAGGCAAAAGGAAAAAAAAACTTGAAACAGAAGGAAAAACAGACAAACTAGACAGCGAAAAACGGTGAGTGAAGGCAAAAGGAAAAAAAAAACTTGAAACAGAAGGAAAAACAGACAAACTAGACAGCGAAAAACAGTGAGTGAAGGCAAAAGGAAAAAAAAAACTTGAAACAGAATGAAAAACAGACAAACTAGACAGCGAAAAACAGTGAGTGAAGGCAAAAGGAAAAAAAAAACTTGAAACAGAAGGAAAAACAGACCAACTTGAAACTGAAAATAAAACAGCAAAATGAAAAACAAAAGGAGATCGGTTAGCCTTCTTCCCTCGACAAACCTTGAAGTAGAAAATGAACACTGGCTTAAAGGAGAAGGAGAACGCTGCACCAATTGACCTAAACCAACTAAATAACTAAAAAAAACAAAGATAAAAAAACAGCGAACTTGAGAACAAAAATACAACAACCAACATAACAGAACCGGACAAAACATAACATCACAAGGAACATACAAACTTGAGACAGAGGAGAAAACAGTGAACCTTAGACGGAGGGAGAACTCAGCGACCCCTTCCTTACCTCTACAAACTTGTGGGTCAGCAGCACGGTGGAGGTCTGGGATATCTGGGCGCAGTTCTCGATGTCCTGATCAAGAGCGGTGCAATAAATGGACTGAAACGGCAGGAAGCTCTGAAACCGGAAAGACATTATCAGCCACTTCGAGGTGGTGGTGGTGGTGGTGGTGGTGGTGGTGGGAGAGATGGAGGTAGTGGGAGAGGGATAACATAAATGGGGGTGTGAAAATAGGTGTGATAAAAGAGTGAAAAGGAGGAAGAGGAGGAGAGAAGGAGGAGAAAAAGGAGAAAAGATGGAAGCAGAAATGGAAAGAAAATAGAATAGGGAACTGAAGAAGAGGTGGAATAAGAGAGATGAAAAAAGAGGAAGGGGAGAAAGAGAAGTAGATAAAGGAGAAGGAGGAGAAAGATAAAAAGATGGAAGCAGAAATGGAAAAAAAAAAGAATAGGGAACTGAAAAAAAGGTGTAATCAGGGAGAGGAAGAATAGAAAGGGGAGGAAGAGAAGTGGATAAAGGAGGAGGAGAAACATGAAAAGATGGAAGGAGAAAAAGGAAAAAAAATGATGGGTGCAAATGTGATAAAGGGTAAAAAGTTATTAAAGAGGTAAAGAATGAGGAAAATGAAGAGGAAAGCGAGGAAGAGGAGGAGGAGGAAAATGGAAGCTGGAGAGAAAGAGGAGGAGGAGGAGGAGGCTGAAAATGAGAGCTGAAGAGGAGAGAGAGAGAGAGAGAGAAAAAAGAAAGAGGTCGTCCACTGTGAAATATTAACAATGAAATTAAATTAGCAGAGAGCGAGAGCGAGAGAGAGAGAGAGAGAGAGAGAGAGAGAGAGAGAGAGAGAGAGAACATGGCGATACCAAGGACACATGAATACATATCTGCACCGTGTCACCCTCTCCTGAAATATAAACAGCGATATCCTATTAGAGAAGGACGGGAAGAGGATGAGGAAGGGAAGGATGAAAGAGGGAACAGATGGGATGAGAACGAGGGAGAGAGGAATAATAGAGAGAAGAGAAGATAAGAAAATAATAGTGAGAATAATAGCATAATGAAGAGGCTTAGTAAGATAGGGCTGAAGAAATTAATGAGAACGAAAAGAAGGTGAAAAAAGAGAAAGAAGAAAGGGAAGAAGAAAAGGGAAAAAAGAAGAAGAAAACGATGATGCTGTTGTTGAAGAAGAAGAAGAAGAAGAAGAAAAAGAAGAACAAGAACAAGAAGAAAAAGAAAAAGAAAAAGAAGAAGAAAAATATGATACTGATGAAGAAGAAAAAAAAGAAGAAGAAAAAGGAAAAAGAAAAGAAAACGATGATGCTCTTGATGAAGAAGAAAAAGAAGAAAAAGAAGAAAAAAAGAAACAGAAGCAAAGCACACGTGGCCCCATTTAGCCTAATACTAGAAATTTAAAAATATATATTAGGATCGTAAAGGAGAGAAATATACGTATAATTCTAATTTTATGCAACATTCCTATGAGCTTATTGTTGTCTCTCTGTGTGTGTGTGTGTGTGTGTGTGTGTAATATATATGTATGTATGTATGAGGAGCGTCTGACATGAACGTGAGTGCATAAATATGTAAAAATGCATGTATATTTGTCTGTCTGTCTGGTTGTTAGTCTTTCTATCATTAAGTATGTATGTATGTAAGAGTAGTGTTTGGTAGAAAAGTGTGTATTTATGTAGAATCATCCTATGTCTGTCTATCTCTGTCTCTCTTTCCGTCAATCTATCTATCTGTCTGTCTAAATGCATGTGTGAAAGTGGATCCCCCCCCCACCCCCAAGCACTACCACCCCTCACCTCGTCCTTGAGCGCCGGCCGGGTAACGTGCGCCAGCTTGGTCAGGGCGCGGCAGTGGTCGAGGTCCAGCTGGGCGCGCTTCTCGATGTAGGCAATCACGTCCTTGGCATACTTGCTCCACACCTTGGCGCGGTACAGGGCATGCTCGACCCCTGCAGGAGGAAGAGAGAGGCGTGATTAGACGGGACGAGCGGGTTGAGATACAGAAATACAGACAGACAAGGCTGCATTTGCACGGATAAACAGATTAGGTCAATAGACAGACTTCCTAATTCCCGATATTAAATCCTTCCCCAAGATTCTGAAGTCCACATTCAACACCACTATTCCTCTCTAGCTTTACTTTCCTTCCCCTTCCTTCCTTCCTCCTTCCCTCCTCTCCTTCCCCCTCCTTCCTCCTTCCCTCCTCTCCTTCCCCTTCCTTCCTCCTTCCCTCCTCTCCTTCCCCTTCCTTCCTCCTTCCCTCCTCTCCTTCCCCTTCCTTCCTCCTTCCCTCCTCTCCTTCCTCCCTTCCTTCCTCCTTCCCTCCTCTCCTTCCCCCTCCTTCCTCCCTTCCTTCACCCTTCCTCCGTACTTTCATCTCTTCATTGCCTCCTTCCTTTCCTAAATAGATGAGGCAAAAGAGGCAGAGATATACGAAGACAGACAGAGAGACAGACAGGAAGACAGACAGGAAGACAGATAAAATAAACAAACAATCAAACTAATGCACTATCCAACTAACAAACTTACTATTAGACTGAAGGAAAGTTTGAAAGAAGGGAGATGGCAATATAGACAGACAGAGAGACAGACTGACAGACTGATATATAGATAGATAGATACAAATATAGATAGATAGATAGAAGACAAATAAACTAAAAGAAACTGTCGCCAAGATTAGTAAAAGATTGAGAGATTAAGAGAGTTTTGAAGGAAGAGAAGAGAAGGGCCTTAGACTTGTGGAAATAGGAAACATAAACAGACAGATATCTAGACAAACAGAAACTCACACCGAGATAGTTAAATGACACAAGGACACTGATATCAAAATAGAACAGTGATGATTTAATACCAACACAAGGAATACATGAACGGCAATATAGACAGAGACGAGAAGTTCAGGGCAGTGGTGGTGACGGCTGGTGGTAGCAAGGAGAAACAGTAATAGCAAAGGTTAATGACAGTAATAGCAAAGGTTAATGACAGTAATAGCAAAGGTTAATGACAGTAAGTGTGAGTCATGTGGTGTCATGCTGATGAACACTTAACCCTCATCACAAGCAACATACTGGCAGCTTTCCCACTTGTTTTTTATCCCTTTTTTCTCCTCTTACTTCCCCCCTCCCTCTTCTTTTCTTCTTCTTCTTCTTCTTCTTCTTCTTCTTCTTCTTCTTCCTCCTCCTCCTCCTCCTCCACTTCCTGTACTCTCTATACGCTCTTCTTCATCCTGCCAGCTTTCCATTTTTTTCCTCCACTTCCTCCTCCTCCTCCTCCTCCTCCTCCTCTTGGTCCTCTTCCTTGTCCTATTTTTTATCCGTTATCTCATATTTCCATTTATCTTCTTATCTCTATTTCCGTTTCTTCATACTGTTAGTTCTCATATTTTTCCTGTTTTTTCTCCTCCTCCTCCTCCTACTCTTCCTCAATATCTTCCTTCTTACTACTTACTTGTCTTTTTTTATATATTTCCTTCTCATATTGGTAAGTCTCCCATTCTCTTTCTCTTTCCTAATTCTCTTCGTTCTCCTCTTACTCTTTTCTGTATTTGTCATCCTCCTATTGTTTGTTCTTCCTGTGTGTTCCTTTGTGTTCCTTTGTGTTCCTCCTCTTCCTCTTCCTTCATCTTCTCACTCTTGTTGATTCCTCATATGCCCTCTTCTTCTGTTTCTACCCTCTTGCTTCCCCTCTCTCTTTCTATCTCCCCTTCTATTCATTATCCTCCTTCCTTCCTCTCCTCTTATTCTCATCTCTTCCCTTCCCCTTCTCTCGTTTCCGTATAGGTTCCAATCTCTTCCTAATTCCCGATATCAAATCCTTCCCCAAGATTCTGCCGCCCACTTTCAACATTCCTCTTTAGCTTCCCTTTCCTTCCTCCTTCCCTCCTCTCCTTCCCCTTCCTTCCTCCTTCCCTCCTCTCCTTCCCCTTCCTTCCTCCTTCCCTCCTCTCCTTCCCCTTCCTTCCTCCTTCCTCCCTCTCTTCCTTCACCCTTTCCTAGTCCTTTCATCTCTTCATTGCTTCATTCCTCTCTTCCCTTGCCTTCCCCCATCTCTCCTCTCCTCTCTGCTCTTCCTTCCGTTCTTTCCCTTCGTTCCTCCCTTCTTCCATTTTCACCTCAGTGCTTCCTCCCCTTCTTCCTCTTCCTCCATCTTTCCTTCCTCCCCTTCTTTCCCTTCCTCCGTTTTCTTTTCCCTTCAAGTCAGATTTGGAACCTTTTTATAATGGTACGATTTTAGTTTATTCCTTTCTATTTTCTTTATTATCTATTTATCTTTTTATCTTTCCATCTTAATCTTGTTTGTTCCTTATCTCTGTTTTTATCTTCTTTTTTTTTACTCTCTCTCTCTCTCTCTCTCTCTCTCTCTCTCTCTCTCTCTCTCTCTCTCTCTCTCTCTCTCTCTCTCTCTCTCTCTCTCTCTCTCTCTCTCTCTCTCTCTCTGCTTCTCCTCCTCCTCTCCTTTCCTTTTCTCTCCTTTCCTTTCCCTTCCTTTCCTATCCTTCTTCCTTACCCTCTTCTCCTTTATTCTTCTTTCCAACCGCCAACACCACCTTCGCCTCCTCCTCAACCCCCCCTTCTCCTCCTCCTCCTCCTCCTGCTCGACCCTGCTCACCCTGCTCGTGCCGGTGTAGCTGCTCGTCAATCTGCTGAGGGGTGAGCACTTCAGGTTCCTTCAGGCTTGTGTCCAGGACGGCGCTCCCGGTATCGCTCGCCTCCACGCCGCCGCCGCCCGTGCCGCCGCCTCGAGGCTCCCCGGCGCTGCTCTCTGCGTCGCTGCTCATCAAGTTCTCGTACGACTGCAAAGATGAAGGACATCGTAAGGGAAGGAAAGACAAAGGGGCAACGTCGGGTGTCTGGAGTGTAAAGTGTAAAGTGTTAACCCGTCCGCTGCGATTGGCACGGATTTCGCCTTCACTGGTAGCCTGGTAACATACACTCCCAGGTCTTTCTCTGCCTCTGTGGTGCATAGTGGAGTGTTTCCCATGTGGTATTGGTGTGCTGGATATCCCTTCACTGGTAGCCTGGTAACATATAATCCCATGTCATTCTCTGCCTCTGTGGTGCATAGTGGAGTGTTTCCCATGTGGTATTGGTGTGCTGGATATCCCCTCCCATGGTGCAGGACTTTACATTTTTCTTCATTGAATTGTAACAGCCACTTTTAGCGCCATTCCATTAGCTTGCTGAGGTCTAACTGTAGGAAATCCGCATTGAAGGGGTTAAGGACATGTATAAGGGAACAACGGCAAAAAGGATCCGTAGAGAGTTAACAACATCGACAAAAAGGATCCGTAGAGAGTTAACAACATCGGCAAAAAGGATCCGTAGAGAGTTAACAACATCGACAAAAAGGATCCGTAGAGAGTTAACAACATCGACAAAAAGGATCCGTAGAGAGTTAACAACATCGACAAAAAGGATCCGTAGAGAGTTAACAACATCGACAAAAGAGCATCTTGAAGTGACTGGTGTGTAGAGTGCCAAGGGTGAAGGACAGACAGAGGAAGAGAAGAGAACCACTGATGAAGGAAGCTAAGCGAAATTGACCTCTCTTTCGCCCACCTCTTTTGATTCTTTTTAGGAGCAGCGAGTAGCGGGCTTTTTTCTTATTATTGTTTCCTTTTTTGTGTGCCCTTGAGCTGTTTCCTTTGTTGTAAAAAAAAAAGTACATGAATAGAGGAAGATGATGCATAGTACTCACCTCAAATATAGATGGATAGATAGATATGTAGATAGATATAAATAAGTAGATAGGTAAAGAGGGAGATAAATAGCTAAACAGGTAAACAGAGATGAGTTGATATTTATTCTACAACACCATGGTAATATATGTCATGGAAGCACAATAT
This sequence comes from Eriocheir sinensis, assembly GCF_024679095.1. Taxonomy (NCBI): domain Eukaryota; kingdom Metazoa; phylum Arthropoda; class Malacostraca; order Decapoda; family Varunidae; genus Eriocheir; species Eriocheir sinensis. Next base: position 5,642,214 of record NC_066549.1, on the reverse strand, counting down.
ATGTAGAAATACCTTTATGAAACTAAAATCACACACACACACACACACACACACACACACACACACACACACACACACACGGAGGGAGAGAGAGAGATAAAAAGGAAACATCGAGAGAACATGGACTCCAGTGGCTTCCAGAAATGACGAGAAACATTCAATGAACTCTCCAATTTTTCCTTCCTGCTTCCCTTCCTTCCTCCCTTCCCTCTCCTCCATTCCCTTGCCTTTCCTTCCTCCTTCCTGCTTCTCTCCCTCCTTCAGTACCTCCAATCCTCCTTTTTTTTTTTGGCTC
>NC_066549.1:5616919-5636919 GCF_024679095.1 Eriocheir sinensis | reverse complement strand
CTCAAGTGGTGGTAGTGAAGTTGGTAGTGATGGTGTATAGTGAGAAGGTGGTATGTGTGAAGTTGTATTTGTTGGTAGTGGTGGTGATGGTGGTGATGGTGATAAGAGCTAATCAGTGTGTTGGCTGACCCTAGTAATTCATTAATCAGCTTTTTTAATGGCCAATAATAACGCTGTAAAAAATATCGCGTTGGTGTTTAAATCAATACCCTCATTTATTCACAACAAAAAAAATAATCACAGCATATACGTTTTTTCCTTTTGATGTAATTATTCACATTTTTACCCCTTCATTGTATAGGGCAGCAAATATACATAAAAAAACACATTGATGAGCTACGGTATCATTATTATTTTACATTATTTGGCGCGCATAAAATGATTTCTCTGTCGATAAAAAAAAATACACATAATAAACACAATAATAAAGAAAGAGAAACAATAATAAACAGCAAATACATGATGAAAATAAATACAGATAATAGCAGAAAAAAAGTAATACAAAACAATAAACACGTAATAAAAACAAAATTAAAAAGTATATAATAAAAAACTAATATTAAAAAAATAAAAAAAAAACATAAAACATATAATAATAAAAAAACAAAAAAATACAAACATCAGAAAACAAAAGAAAAACATATGATAAAAACTCCTTATCACCATCATCACCATCACCATCACCATCACCACCATCACCATCACCATCATCATCATTTACAGCACTTACTGGACTCCTTTTTCACGCATTAAATGACTTCGCTGTTGATAAAAAAAAATAATGTGGGAGTGAAATCAACTTTTTACTTTCACTTTTTTTTTCATTTCAGGAGTTTTCATGTTTCGTGTAAGTTTGTGCAGGTGGGCGGCAGGTGCGTATTTACCTGTGCCGGTGAGGCGTGATTATGGGCCTTGATTGGGCGCTGGCATGTGGAGGAGGGAGGGAGGGAAGGGAAAGGGAGGGGGGGAGGGTGGAAGGGGTGTGGAAGGATGAAGGAATGGATGGGAGGTGAGGGAAAGGAGGCAAGTGAGTAAGGGAAAAAGAAGAAAATAAAATTGGGTCGGAAGGGAAGGAAGGAAGGGAGGAAAGGATGTAAGGGAAAGGGATAAGGGAAGAAATAAGGAAGGAGAAGAGGGAAGCATGAGGAGACAGAATGAGGAAGAGAAGGAAGGAAGGGATGTAAATAATTATAGGGAACGGAGAAAGGGGAAAAGGTCGGAAGGGAAAGACGAAGGAAGAATGGGAAGAAGGAAGAGACGTAGGGGGAATGGAGAAAGGGGAAAAGGTCGGAAGGGAAGGACGGAGGAAGAATGTGAAGAAGGAAGAGACGTAGGGGGAATGGAGAAAGGGGAAAAGGTAAGAAGGGTAAGGGGAGGGAAGGAGAAGGAGGAAGGAAAGCAGGAGAAAGGGAGGAAAGGAAGTAAGGAGGAAGGAAAGCGAAAACAGTAGAAAGGGAAGGGCGAAGAAGCTACCCAACTTTCCTTCTTCGCTACCTTCTCACAACTACTCTGTCTTCATATATTTTTCATCCCAGTAGTCTCATTTAGTCCCTCCTTAAATATCTTACCCCATCAGACACTTTCCTTTACTTCCAATATCTCCTAAACAACTTTCCTCCATCGCTACCTTCAATATCTCCTAAACAACTTTCCTCCATCGCTACCTTGTCACTTCCACTCCGTCTTCATTTATTTTTCATTCCGGTAGTTTCATTTAGTCTCCCCTTTCATATCTTTCCCCATCAGACACTTTCTTTTACATCCATTATCTCCTAAACAACTTTCCTCCTTCGTTTCTCTACCTTCACACCACTACCATACATCTCATTCTCCCCTCTGTAATGTCCTTAACCCACAACAGAAGCTTCCTTTACTCTCCTAACTCATATCTCTTGCCCCCAGACGTGTACTCCTCTCTTTTACCTTCTCTAAGCCAATCACAATCTTCCCTACGGCATACTCCCCCCTTTTACCTTCATTACTGTCCCTCTCCCACCCTAGCAGCCTCTTCCCTTCACATCTCTCCCCAGGGTTATTTTTTTTTCTCCTTGTCTCTGTTGCCTTTGATGTGTCCTAACCTATGGCATGTTCCTCCTTTATGTTTCCTTTATTGTCCCTTATTTGTCATCCCATCAGCCTCTTCCCTTTACATTTCCAAAGCACTTATTATTTTCCTCGTCTCTTTGCCTCTAATGTATTCTGACCTACCACACCTATTCCTTCAAGTTATCTTTCTTATTGTCCTTTATTTATTGTAGCGGGCTTGTTTTCACTGTAGCGGGCTTTTTTCCATGTAGCGGGCTTTTTTTTCACTGTAGCGGGCTTTTTTTCATTGTAGCAGGCTTTTTTTCATTGTAGCGGGCTTTTTTTTCACTGTAGCGGGCTTTTTTTCACTGTAGCGGGCTTTTTTTTCACTGTAGCGGGCTTTTTTTTTCACTGCAGCGGGCTTTTTTCACTGTAGCGGGCTTTTTTTTTCACTGTAGCGGGGTTTTCTCCATGTAGCGGGCTTTTTTTTCACTGTAGCGGGCTTTTTTTTTTCACTATAGCGGTTTTTTTTCCATGTAGCGGGCTTTTTTATTGTAGCTGGCTTTTTTTCACTGTAGCGGGGTTTTTTCCATGTAGCGGGCTTTCTTTTCATTGTAGCGGGCTTTTTTTTTCTTTGTAGCGGGTTTTTTTTCATTATTGTTTTCTTTTTTTTTACGCCCTTGCATTGTCTCCTCCGCTGTAAAAAAAAAAAAAAATCCCTACCCTTGCAGTCTCTCTTCGCTTTTAAATAATTCCCCAACAATCAACATTCTTCTTATTTATTTACCTATATCGTATCCTGACCTACCACACTAGTTCCTTCTTATCTTCCTTGTTATTACTTATCCCTCATCCTTTCCGACAGCCTCTTCTTCCTTTATATATGAGGAGAGAGAGAAAGCGAGGAAAGACGAGAGAGGGAGAGAGGGAATGCAGAGTGAAAATGGAAATAGAAGAGAAGAAGATGAGAGGCAAAGAGAAAATAGAAAGAGCAGAATGGATCCTTTACATCTTTCCCTTACACTCATACTTTTCCTCGTGTTTTTGCTCCCTAACGTGTACTGACCTACCTCACCTCCTCCTCCTCCTCCTCCTTTTTCCTCATGAGCCAACCACTACAACCAGCACCTCCACCTCCACCACAGCCTGCACCCACTTCCACTCCACCACCACAACCACCCGTACCCACTCGCTCGCTGTTCTCCGTTCCCCACTTCCCTTCACGTACGGCCCTTCCGGCGCCCTGTTTCCTGGTATTGGTGGACTGCATATTCACCGCGTCTCAATATTGCTTAATTAGACACTTCCAAGCCCCGCCAGCCATTGACAAGGGTCGCTGAGTCGTAAGAATGGCGACGCAAACACACGGACGCACATACACACACACACGCACACACACACACACACACACACACACACACACACACGCACGCAGAGAGAGAGAGAGAGAGAGAGAGAGAGAGAGAGAGAGAGAGAGAGAGAGAGAGAGAGAGAGAGAAAAGGATTAGGGAGGAAAGAAGACAGAAAGAGAAAGGAAGAAAAAAAGAAAGAGAAAGGACACACACACACACACACACACACACACACACACACACACACACACACACACACTCAGAGGACTTAACTTACGCCTCGTCAAATTCCTTTTTCCCTCTCTCGAAATAATTATATAAAGTTTGTGATTACGCTTTTTCTTTTTTTCTTTTCTTTCTTTTTTTTTCTATCTGAAGGAACGACTGGCCGGGTTTTCAATATATCAAGGGCAGGTAACTTTTATTTATATTTTTCAAGGTATGTATTTTTTTTTTTATTTCACCAGGTAGAGACAATTGCCAGGTAGGTTCAGGTGGACTAATTATTGTTTATGTCGAGTAATTAATTAGTTTCGATGATTTCCGCGAGTGTGATTTTATTGTTTATTCGTTAACCTGACAAGCATTTATATATTCTTGACTCCATCCTCAAGTAACACTATCCACCATCCATCCATCCATCTTGTCTTTGTTAACACTATCCTTCACTATCGCTATCCACTATCCTAACAATCCTGCATATCCTTCCTAACACTATCGTTCACCATCACTATCCAATATCCTACTAATCCTAGATACCCTCCTCAACACTATCCTTCACTATCGCTATCCACTGTCCTAACAATCCTTCTTATCCTTCCTAATACTATCTTTCATCATCACTATCCAATATCCTACTAATCCGAGATACCCTCTTTAACACTATCCTTCACTATCGCTATCCACTATCCTAACAATCCTTCTTATCCTCCCTAACACTATCCTTCACCATCACTATCCAATATCCTACTAATCCGAGATACCCTCCTCAACACTATCCTTCACTATCGCTATCCACTATCCTAACAATCCTTCTTATCCTCCCTAACACTATCCTTCACCATCACTGTCCAGTATCCTACATATCCTAGATACACTCCTTAACACTATCCTTCACTATCGCTATCCACTATCCTACCAATCCTTCTTATCCTTCCTAACACTATCCTTCACATCACTAATCAATACCCTACTAATCCTTGATACATCCTTAACACTATCCTGCACTATCGCTACTCACTATCCACTTCTTAAAATGTATAGTGAACTGGATAAGCACACAAGTAGTCATGGAAAATTATATCGATAACAAAAGTGATAAATGAAAATCGTAATGAACTAAATTAAATAAACATATGACTGACTGAATAAAAAATGAATATACAAATACACAGAAAAACAAATGAGTAAAACAATAAAAAGATACAAGGTTGAGAGCCGCTTAATTAATATAAATGACCTGAATGAATAAATGAATAAATGGCTAAATCATTCAGGAAAATACCGTTAAAATTATCCTGCGAGTATTTAACATTCAACATTTTCCAGCACAGCGACGCAGGGCCAGAGGAAACAAGTGAAAAAAAAACGCATGTGTGAAATGAATGTGTGTGTACAATGAACGTGTGTGCGTGTGTGTGTGTGTGTGTGTGTGTGTGTGTGTGTGTGTGTGTGTGTGTGTGTGTGTGTGTGAGTGTGTGTGTGCCAACAGTTGTAATAGTAATTGGGTATGCAGAGTTAATTATTTCACCGCTTTCCAAACACATACACACACACACACACACACACACACACACACACACACACACACACACATCTTCCCTTCTTAATTGAATTTCCAGGTGCGTTTAAGTGGATGGATATGCTCAGGTGAGTGTGTGTGTGTGTGTGTGTGTGTGTGTGTGTGTGTGTGTGTGTGTGTGTGTGTGTGTGTGTGTGTGTGTGTGTGTGTGTGTGTGTGTGTGTTTGCCCCCCCCTCTCTCTCTCTAGGATAACATAAGCCCTCATTATTCTTCTATTCATGTTTTCCATTTCCCTCACAATGCTATTTCGTCTTCTTTTCCTTCCATTTCTTTTTAACCAACGTAAGAATTTTCCCTCCCAACCAACACAGCAAAGGGGGAACACGCTCTGAGGGGAGGCTTCGGGCGGCGGGAACCACACACAGCGAGAGATTTATGAGCACTCTTTCGTTGCTTCACCGCCGCCGTTCATGAGTGCTTTGTTCGCGCCGTTGTGTGTGTGTGTGTGTGGAATGCAGCAACGAGGAGAGCAATTAGCGGGGAAAAGATATTACTGGCGCGAATATTAATGTCAAGGGGTAGGTTAGGAGAGGACCGTGTGCACTACTACTACTACTACTACTACTACTACTTCTACTACTACTACTACGGGCCTCCATCTATTAGAGTTGCGTTGTGAGCGGTATATTTTCTCATATCCTTTCACAAAGCAATTACTACTACTTCTACTACTACTACAACTTCTACTACTACTACTATATAGCTTCTAGTGTCCTCAAGAGCGTATGGAAAAGGCTGTCTAGTCCTTTTTATTTTGTCGATTCGTCTTGTTGTCTTCTATTGGTCTCGAAGTGTATCCATGATGGTGTCTGTTCCTTCCTATTCATGTATCTATTTCTGTTCTAATGATCTCAGAATGTATACAAAAGGTGATCTATTTCTTTCTGTTCATTAATCTATTATTTTTTCTAGTGTTTTCAGAGTGTATCCAAAATGGTATCTGATCCTTTCTGTGTTTGTTTATCTATTTGCTATTCTTCAGCTGCCTCTCTATCTATATCTGTGTTTATTTAATTATGTGTGTGTTTGTTTGTGTGTGTATCTGTCTATCTGTCTAATTTTTGTTTGTTATTTATGTTATCTATTCATTTCTTCATTCATTTATCTATTGTTTTTTTTTATTTAGTTGTTAGTCTATGTATATCTTTATTCATGTTTTTATGAATCTATTTATCCGTCTGTCGGTCAGTACTTTTATTTTCTTCTTACCTATCATTTTCTTTGTTTACTTATCTATTTTAACTTCCTTTAGCAATCTATCAACGTACCTGTGCACAAACGTATGTATTTATGTATCCATCTATCTGACTGTGTATCAATATGTATAAATTCATTTTGATCCCCGGCAGCTGTTTTTTATTCTGTTCGCATATATTTTTTATTCAATTTCGGCAGTCTATTCATCCGTGCATAAATGTATATATGTATGAATTTATCTATCAATCGGTCTACCTGTCTGTATCTATCTATCCTTAGTTTTGGAGAGCTATTTGTTTTATACTATTTTCCTGTTCGCGTTGCTTATTCATTATGTAGGTTTTAATATGAGGAGTCTGGGTAGAGCTTTCATTCAGGTGGTAAGTTACTCGTCTTCCCCTACCAGTAATTTCCCTATACATTTTTTTCTCAGTGATCAGCCTCCGGGACGAAAGCTTATCCCAGGATTCTTCTCACTTCACAAAGGTATGAGCGGTTTTCTTGTCGTCTGGAATTCTGGGTCAATAATTCAATCAGGTGTCAAGTTTCTCGTATCCTTAATGATCTGCCTCTTGACCGGAAGGCTACTCCAACATTTTTTCGTACTTCTCTAATACTTCTGTAATTCTCATCTAATACTCAACTTCTTACTTTTTTGTCTTCTGTGGACATAACCATCATCAGCTTCTTTATTTTTTTTGGGGGGGGTTCTTTGTCTTTCTCTGACTTTCGTGGGTTGTGATCAGACAGACTCAACATCAAAAGCCAGTTCCAGGACGCTATTAACTTCCTATAGACATCTGCTTCCCTATTGCCCTGTGTCTCACTTCCTAAGACATATTTTTCGTCAGTCATTAGTGAACAGCTCCATCGAAGGCTTTTGTACCAGGACTATATTCATTTCACATAACCATCATTTTAAGCTTCTCTATTTTCTTTCCTCTTTCGCTTTCTAACACAATATTTTTCGTCTATGGTGATTAGTGCCTTGGGTCTCTTACTTCCTCACACATATTATTCGTCAGTCATTAGTGAACAGCTCCATCGAAGGCTTTTGTGCCAGGTCTTTATTCATTTCACATAACCATCATTTAAAGCTTCTCTATTTCCAGGACTTTATTCATTTCACATAACCATCATTTAAAGCTTCTCTATTTCCAGGACTTTATTCATTTCACATAACCATCATTTAAAGCTTCTCTATTTCCAGGACTTTATTCATTTCACATAACCATCATTTAAAGCTTCTCTATTTCCAGGACCTTATTCATTTCACATAACCATCATTTAAAGCTTCTCTATTTCCAGGACCTTATTCATTTCACATAGCCATCATTTAAAGCTTCTCTATTTCCAGGACCTTATTCATTTCACATAACCATCATTTAAAGCTTCTCTATTTCCAGGTCTTTATTCATTTCACATAACCATCATTTAAAGCTTCTCTATTTCCAGGACCTTATTCATTTCACATAACCATCATTTAAAGCTTCTCTATTTCCAGGACTGTATTCATTTCACATAACCATCATTTAAAGCTTCTCTATTTCCAGGTCTTTACTCATTTCACATAACCATCATTTTAAGCTTGTCTATTTTCTTTCGTCTTTCACTTTCTAGTACAATATTTTTCGTCTATGGTGATTAGTGAGTCGCTGTAACGAAAGCTTTTGTCCCCGCACTCTTCATCCCTCCTCGTGTTACGCCGCATTCCGGGAACATGACGCCGTGGGTTGTTTACTCACCCCACGACGCGTCTCGGTTTTCAGGGGCGTTGTGTTCCGTGAGGGATTATTAAGCTTCCGGAACAGAGGCACCGGGGACGCGGAGCACTGGCACCCTCTAACAGTGACTGGCGGACCCTTGTTGGCTTAATTAACCTTCTTTCGCTCTCCCCCGTTGACTGTACGGAGTGTGGCCTGGTTTGAACACACACACACACACACACACACACACACACACACGGAAACAAACAATCAAACAAACAGCAGGTTGTCGCATGCCCATTCTCAGTTGTAGTATTAACCACTGTAATACAGAGTATCAACAACAACAACAACAACAACAACAACAACAACAACAACAACAACAACAATAACAACGTACGTCTTCTTCTTTTACTACTACTACTACTACTACTACTAATAATAATAATAATAATAATAATAATAATAATAATAATAATAATAATAATAATAATAATAATAATAATAATAATAATAATAATAATAATAATAATAATAATAATAATAATAATAATAATAATAATAATAATAATAATAATAATAATAATCTTCAGGACTCCCCCGTCAACGTACATTTCAATTTCACGTGTCTAATCAACTCCCTTTGGTCGTGGGTCCGCGGACTTATTTCTCCGTTGAATGGCTTCTTTGAACTCTGGATAAGTTCTTTTCCTTCTCACTACTAACTTATCTGGGTGATGTTTTCTCGAGGTTTTTTTTTCCTGTGTGTGGGTGGTGTGTGGGGACGGGTGTTGTGTGTGTGGGGGGGAGGGGGGAGTTGTGTGTGTGCGTGCGTGTGTGTGTGTGTGTGTGTGTGTGTGTGTGTGTGTGTGTGTGTGTGTTATAGTAAAAAAAAAATGACCACAGACTTAATCAAATAAATAAACACCCAAGATATGGCACTCCTTTAAAGAGCGACAGGTGCCGAAATAGATTAATCAAAATTTGTCCCAGAGTTGCCTTGGTGTTCTCCTCTTCAAAAATCTTTCAACCCATATTTTCAAACATTTCGAGGCTCACACACCCACTGATAAGGCTTTGGTAGAGGCTGTATTTTTAGTATTTTCATGTGTAGCTTTATGTGCCTAGTGATAGTTTGACAAGGCTTACGCACCATGACAGAAAAAAAACACTAACGAAAACTCGAATAATCTCCTTTGTGGCCTTTGAAATTATTTAGGGTAAGAGCCGAAAGCGTCTGAGAATACTCGCCTTAGACTTAACGAAGGAGGAAGGAGAGTCGAAATATGTGCATCGTTTCGCCTGTATCGACATCCACCGTCTGAATCTTCCGCCACTGTTAGATATTCGTAGTGAGCTCTCTGCCGTTAGTAACTCTGCCGTTAATCACATAATGGAACAAATAACCGTGTGTGTGTGTGTGTGTGTGTGTGTGTGTGTGTGTGCAATCCATTAGGCACCGCTGACCCGAGCTGCCCATAAATCACTCTAAGTAAAAAAAAAAAAGAGAGAGAGAGAGAATCTGCATATTAATTGATGGTTGGGTCATTACTTCCCTTTAGTGAGACAAACGACGCCACTCCACACTTTTCACGGACCATAATGTTGCACGCGATATTATACCATGACTGAACACGAAGAACATTGAGGAAGAACAATTCATTTTATTTAGCAATCAATCAAAGTATCTGCGTTCAAATGAATGTAATTATCTATCTGACGACGTATCTGTATGACTCTGATGAAGGCAAGAATATAAAACTTTTTTTTTCCTACGAAGGATATTGAGGATGGACGGTTTTTATTTCATTTAGCAATCAATCTTAGTATGTGTGTGTGTATTTATGAGCTCATATATTGACTATGTATGTGCTTGACTATGATGAAGAAACGAACATAAGATCATTTTTCCTTTAAAGACAGGATAGGAGAAGAGGAGAGAAGAGAAGAGGAGAGGAGAGGAAAGGAAAGGAGAGGAGAGGAGAGGAGAGGAGAGGAGAGGAGAGGACAGGACAGAACAGGGCAGGAAAGAAGAGAACAGAATGAGATAAGATAAAATAGGATACGATAAGATAGGTAGGATAGGACAGGATAGCATAGCATAAAGACGGGATTTCCTATAGCGATGGATTAATGAAGCCTTTTTTAAAACCTGGAAACTACATCACGTTATCCTTTGTTCTTTTCCTCCTTTTTCCACGTGAGAGACAAGAACAACACAGAGGAAAACTGCATCGGCCTGTTATGGGGTTGAGCAAGAGGCTGAATGAAGGGCGTCACGCTGGCCTCTCTTACTGACGGGGAGGGAGAGATAAGAGTGGATGTCAGGAGGTGTCACGTTGGTCTTCTTCCTCGCCTTCACTGACAGAAATCGAGAGAAAAGAATGGGGATGAGGGAGTGTCAAGTTGGTCTATCTTTCTTACTCGATTTGACCGGGAGGAAGAAAAGAAGGATGCTAACCTATATTGCGTCATGTTAGTATCTTCACTCCCTCGCCTCTCCCGCCGGTGCAGAAGGAAGGGCCGAGGTGAGGGGCCCCCGAGGACAGGCCAAGGCGGCGATGCTCTAGGTCGCCCTCCACACCCCCGCCCCGCCCCGCCCTGAGTCTTGAGCAACCCCCTGACGTCACCGCCCTGCCCTGGTTGGTGGTGGCGGTGCCGTTTGCGTCATCTCGGCCTTGAGGGGCAGCACTTGTCCCTCAGCTATTTCTTGAAGTATTTCCACCAGTAAGTACGCACCCTTCCAATTAGTACACGTAATGAAGAAATAGATTATATAACAGGCCAAGATATCAAAATTAACGCCCCTCAAAGTTAATGAATGCTTTGTTATTTTCTGAAGGATTGCCACCAATATGTTCTAACCAGTACGCAAATTATGAAGAAAACCGCTTAAAAAAGAGGCAAATATTGAAATGAACGTTACTCAGAAAATAAAAATGATCAATCAATAATATGTAACTTAAATCTCTGCAATTCACCTGTTTTATAGAGTAGTTTATCTGTGGCATGAGTACTAATTGGAGCGCTGCGTACAGATTAGCGAACACACTAACATCGCAAGAGCTGAAATACAATTATTACTTCCGACATAAATTCTATTCCGGTAACCCAGCTGTGTGTGAAGCTTTTGAGGGGGGACTCTGTGTGTGTGTGTGTGTGTGTGTGTGTGTGTGTGTGTGTGTGTGTGTGTGTGTGTGTGTGTGTGTGTTAATTGGTTCTATTATTTTCCAGGTATCATAAAAAGGTGCGTAAACTTCCAGGTAAAAGAGCCACACGTGTAACAGCCTCGCCCTCACAACCACGTCAATATTGTGTATTTTTTCGCCGTGGCAGACGCGGAGTGACAATACAAGCCACGACCCACACTCAACGCGCCTCCCATGTTACACAAAAATGTGGAATATAAACGCCAAGAGAATAAAAACATCGGCCCCTCACTCTGTGTTTATTATTATTATTCCTATTCTATCCCTCCCATGCAACCCTGCACGCCACTTCACTCCACAGCATAACCTACCCTCGGGTTATGCAAACGTCCACACTCGGCGGGGCGGAGTGGTCAGCGTGCGTGAGTGGTGAGCACGAGGAAGCAGGTTCGAGTCTCACCGATGCATACCGACAATTTTCAACCATCGCCGAGGTTTTTTTTTACAAAGGAGACAGCTCAAGGGCACAAAAAAAGGAAACAATAATAAAAAAAAAAAAAGCCCGCTGCTTGCTGCTCCTAAAAAGAATCCAAAAAGGTGGCCGAAAGAGAGGTCAATTTCGAAAGGAGTGGCGGAAGATTGCTCACATGCTGCCCAGACCTTAATCAACCCTAACTTCAGCGACGTCGTTCAAGAGGAGCACCGGGGGCAGCATGGGCCAAGCAGGAGTCATACATCACGGCAGCCACGATAAATAAAATTCGCCTGCCACCAACGGGCTGGGGTCATTCAAGAGACCCTCCAAGAAAGCCTACTAGTGCTATGGCCAGTACCTAAAAGAATACACACACACATACACACACATACATACATACAAAAAACAAACACAAAACTACATACACACGTAAAAAAACACATACGTACAGTACAATATGAAACAAACAAATACAAAAACGCATTCACACTAAAAACAAAACAAAAAAACATGGACGTCCTCGGCTGCGTTCAGAAGGGGAGCAAATATTTCTTTAAGTACTTTCGTTACATCTAATTTTCAAGACGTGTCCTTGAGGCATTTCAACACACGGGCCCATTCTTCCCTTGGCCCTGGTCACGGCATTCAGGCTTCTTCAGAAAGTAATACATTTTTTTTTCAATTATTGGACTCTTATGTTTAGATTATTAAAAATATCTCACACTTTATCACCACGATGAGTTCAGGCAGCTGGTATTATTAAACCCATATATATTTCCACATTTCTTGAATATTATAGAACACAATATATGTTAGTGTTTTAGTTCCTTTCCAATTGCAGTGTTTCCATAAATTTGCGTATTTCTGAATGGCGCGACTTTTGTAATTGTCTGATTTTAAAGGAAGTCACGGCATTGTTAGCATCAGGTTTTAGGATTACTGTTTCGCGGAGTTTAGATTTGCAAAGGCTTTCTGAAGTTCTCTCTCTCTCTCTCTCTCTCTCTGTGTCTGTGTCTGTGTCTGTGTCTGTGTCTGTCTCTCTCTCTCTCTCTCTCTCTCTCTCTCTCTCTCTCTCTCTCTCTCTCTCTCTCTCTCTCTCTCTCTCTCTCTCTCTCTCTCTCTCTCTCTCTCTCTCTCTCTCTCTCTCTCTCTCTCTCTCTCTCTCTCTCTCTCTCTCTCTCTCTCTCTCTCTCTCTCTCTCTCTCACCTTGTTCCTGGAGGAGGCGGCGGAGCAGTTGAGGACGGCGGAGGAAGAGTCGATGTCCCCCATGAGGTACTCCGACACCCTGGGGGAAGAGGAAGAAGAGGAGGGGTGATTAGAGGAGGAGGAGGAGGAGGAGGAGGAGGGGGGGGTATACACACTCATACACAAACAAAAACAAAACATCAACAAAAACACCTGACCAATGGATGTAATTACTGCATGAGAGAGAGAGAGAGAGAGAGAGAGAGAGAGAGAGAGAGAGAGAGAGAGAGAGAGAGAGAGATGGGGAGGAAAAGTAATAGGGGAGGTAAGAGCGAAGGTTAATGGGAGGAGTGATGAGTGAGAGGAGGGAGAGGAGGTGAAGGTCATGGAGAAGAGGAGGAGGAGGAGGAGGAGGAGGAGGAGGAGGAGGAGGAGGGGAGGTTATGCGGCCCAGCGTGAGGGGAGTCTGGGCTGTATCACGTCTCCCCTGACACACACACACACACACACACACACACACACACACACACACACACACACGCTGTTATAGATGTTTAAAAATATCGATAGAGCAAGAAATTATTAAGCTAGAAGTGAAAAATATATATAAAAAAAGTATGAAATATGAACATGAAAAGATGAGCAAATATATAAGTAGATAAATATGTATAAGTGAATAGACAGAATAAAAAGAGTTGGAAATTATAACCAAACTAAACAAAAAGACAAGTATAATAATAATAATAATAATAATAATAATAATAATAATAATAATAATAATAATAATAATAATAATAATAATAATAATAATAATAATAAATAAATAAACAAATAAGGAATAACATCAATGACAATACCACTACCATCAACAACAACATCAACAACGCCACCACCATCAACAACAACAAATAAATAAAATAAACAAACCACTCACCCACCCACCAAACCAACTAACCAACCAAACAAACAAAAACAATTAAACAAAAACTGCGGCGGACGTTTTAAATAATTGCAACGTAACAACATTAGCGAGCGTGTATGTGAGTCTGTACGCGTGGCAATTATCGTGGTGGCGGGAGGGAGCAGCTGTGTACACATATATCTGCAGTAATTACAAGTGTTACCTGGCTGGCTGGCTACACTCAGGTGACAAAAGGGAGGTGGTGGCCAGGGGGATTGTGGGGTCATATTTTTCAACACACCCAAGCGCACAAATTTGACAAGGCTTTCATGGGATTTCTGGGTATCTCAATTTGTAGCTTTATGACCCTGGTAGTGGTGTGACCCTTCTTCTGTACCATGAACCTAAAAAAACACTCATCAGCACTCGATAAGAACCTTTTTCGACCTTTGGAATTAGTTAATGTGAAAATCGGAAATGTCCAAGAATACCGACCTATATGAATACCTGGGCGGTCTGTTCAGGTGTGTGTGCAGGTGTGTGGAGGCTGCAACGGAGATGAAGGAAGGCCAGGGGCGGTAATGAAAGGGGTGGAAAGAGCGGAGGGAGGTGTATGGTGATGGGAGGATGTGATAGCGTGTCTATTGGGAAGGGTGCGATGAAGGATGGGCAGGGAAGGTGGTGGAAGGGGTGGAAGAGGGAGGGAGGTGTTTATAAGGTGACAGAAGGGGGTGATGGATGTGTCTATTGGGAAGGGTGTGCTGTGATGTGAGAGAGAAGATAGAATGGGACTGTTGCAAGAGGCTGAGGAGAGGGAAAGGGTGGAGAGGGGAGGAAGAACATAGAAAGGGGAGTGATGGGGAGGGGAGTGGAGGGAAGGATGGGGACAAGGGTGAGATATGGGAGGAAACACATAGGCGGGGGAGGGAGGAGAGGGGAGAGAAGAGTTAGGGAGAGGCAGGGAAACGAAGGGAAGGGAAGAATAGAGGAGAAAGAGGAGGAAGGGAACAGAAGGGAAACATTGCCAGAAGAGGTGGAAGGAGATGGGAAGAAGGAAAGGGTACAGGAGGGAGGAGGGGAGGGAAGAAGAGGGCATAGAAAAGAGGGAGGGAGAGAGGGAAGAGGTGAGAGGTGGGAAGAAGGAAGGGATGAAGGAGGAAGGGAGAGAGGGAAAGAAGGTTACGAAGGGGACAGACGGAAGGGTGACGGGGTGAGGGGAGGGTGAGTGAGGGTGAGGGAGGGGAGGGAGGGTAGGGTGAGGGAGGGCAAGGGGCCGCGTGTTCCGTCTCTGGTTACACGGCTCTCCTGTTACGCGTCCTTGTGACCTGACCTCCCGCAGAGAGTAGACCCTCGCTGCGTGCTGCTTCGCCGGCCGTCACTCAGAAACACCCCGACACACCGCCGTAATACAATGCTAAAAAGGTGTTCTCGGGCGCTTTCGGTTCTCACAACTATTCCCAAAGGTCACAAGGGAGATTAGTCGGGTTGTGATGAGTGGTTTTTCGCGTTCATTTTTTTTAACAATAATGGAGACACCTCAAGGGCAGAAAAAAAATGAAACAATAATAAAAAAGCCCGCTACTCGCTGCTCTCAAAAATAATCCAAAGAGGTGGTGTTTTATTTTCCCTTATTGCTCTAACTCTTAATGCAACCATGAGTGTGTGTTTTTATCTCATCATATATTACTTGTTTTGATCTTCTCTTTCCTTATTGTTGTAACTCTTCATGGAACTAAGTAATACACGTGGAATGATAGTGGAGGGAATAACACCAATGACAATACCACCACCACGAACAACACCACCACCAACAACAACACCACCATCACCACCACCACCACCAACAACAACAACAACACCATCACCGCCACCACCACCACCACCACCAACAACAACAACAACACCAACACCACCAACAACAACAACAACAACAACAACACCATCACCACCATCACCACCACCACCAACACCACCACCACCACCACCACCACCAACAACAACAACAACAACAACACCAACAACAACACAGTGGTAGATAATATTCATGCCTTACACATTTTTTTTTACAGCTAAAGAAACAGCTCAAGGGCAACAAAAAAAAAAGGTGTAGAAAATTGAACGTCTTTAGGATATAAGGAACCACCCTCATTTACCTGTAATTTACCTGTGTGCGAATAACATCACTTTCACTCTCTTACGGTCACCCAGAAAACGTTTACCCCACTGTTATGAAACGGCCGTAACCCAATCACCCCCCCCCTCCCCCACCCCTTCTCCCTTTGCTGAGAGACGCCAATTATTACCAACTCAAAACCCAGCTGCACCTTCCAAATTGCCTCTCACCTTCGTTCAATTTCACACACTTTACCTCCACGTATCACCTCTCTTCTGGCCCTATTTGCGTCATACTTTTACCATAACGATGTGTTGGACGAAGCCATTAGCCCGTAGAGGCGGTTCAAAGAAAACTCGTATAGGGAAGGGAGTCTGGTATTAATATTCTAGGAACCGACCTAAAGGGAAAGTAATATGGGCGTTATGGATAAAAAATAAATTTGGGATATATGTAGCCTATCAGTGGTGGGTAATATTCATTCACTGTAGATATTTAAATACTATGGAAATGACGCATATAAATCTACAGAAGGTCTGGCATTCTTATAGTCCTGGAACTGACCTCAAGGGAATTTAATATGGAGGTAAAGGATAGAAAGAAAAGTTGGGATACAGGAAGCCTATCAGTGGTGGGAAAAATCCACTCACTATATATTTAAATACCACGTAAGCCACCCGTATTAATCTACACAGAGTCTGGGATTAACATTTTTGAAACTAACCTCAAGGGAATTTAATATGGAGGTAAAGGATAGAAAGAAAAGTTGGGATACAGGAAGCCTATCAGTGGTGGGAAAAATCCACTCACTATATATTTAAATACCACGTAAGCCACCCGTATTAATCTACACAGAGTCTGGGATTAACATTTTTGAAACTAACCTCAAGGGAATGTAATATGGGCGTTGACGATTAAAAAGAATGTTGTAATACACGCAGCCTCTCAATGGTATAGGTAATTTTCATCATCTCTTGGCATTTAAATTCTCAGGAAACCATTCGTATTTCAACTACCTTGGGCTTACGAAGAATGATATTGTGGCTCTAACTCTCTTTCTCTTTGTCATTTCTATTACACTTTGGCTATTTCTCTCCCGCTCTCTTTCTCTCTTTCTCTCGCTCTCTTCCTTGATCTTGTGTTTTAGCCTTTTGGTGAACTGACTCCTTTCTATCACGCTAACTCTTTAAAGGGTCGTATTTTAAAACATTTCGTCGCCCAAGTTCATATATTAGACAAGGTTTTCGTAGGAGTTTTAGGCATTTCCTGGAGTAGTTTTATGACCCTGGTGGTAGTTTGACGCTTCTCCTGCACCGTGAACCTAAAAAAACACTCATTAGAACCCGACTGACCCCCTCTTTGACCTTTAGAAATAGTTGATGTGAGAAGCGAAAGTCTTTAAAGTTTGTCTCTCCCTCTCTTTCTCTTTCTTGTTCTTGTTTCGTATACACAGCACTCATTACAAAGCTGTCATGCCTATTGCTTCAACTTGGCATAGAAAAAAATATAAAAATTACGTTGGGTACCAGAGGGGGGATAATCTATACAAACTCACATTATTTATAGTAAGGACTCCACCATCCACCGGCGTTCAATTTTATCGGTGTTCGGCGTGGCGTGCGGTAACGAGGCATCAAGGGTACACGTCTAATTAATTAATCTGGCAAGCTCCTGATCCTAACCCCCCCCCCTCCCCCCGCTTCTTGCTCCTTCCCACCTCCCCGCCCCCCTCACCCGTTTTCTCCCCCTTCCTAGTGAGACAGCCTGACGCGGGTCTCTTGGGAGGTGAATGTGTGTGTGTGTGTGTGTGTGTGTGTGTGTGTGTGTGTGTGTGTGTGTGTGTGGAGGGCGTGGGAGGGCGGGTCTGATTGTGGTGCCGACCCGCTCACCACCACCACCTGGGCCACCACCACCACGGCCATCACCACCATTACCACCATCATCACCACTACCACAGGCACCACACAATCACCCCATCACTACCACTGCTACTATTACCCCTTTCATCACCATCCCAACTACCACTACCACCACAAACAACAACAACAACAACACTACCCCATCTAATACCATCCCAACCACATAACTATATAACCAACTACCACCATTACCACCACTAACAACAACAACAACAGTAATACAACCCCATTCATCATCCCCACCACCATCACCACCACCACCACAATCACCACTAGCAATCACCATCACCACCACTCAAAGGAGACGACAAGCGCAAATGATAGTCCCCTAGAACGTTTATTTACGCTACGATAAAGGTCATGCACATCTGTTACGAAGGGGGGTGGAGGGGTTGGAGGGGGAGGGGGGGTGACGAAGGGGCGTTATAAGAGCTGCCTTAGTGAAGTGCCGTGTTGGGGAGGCCATCTATCTACCCTACACGATAAGGGCTAACACACACACACACACACACACACACACACACACAGAGGGGTCACCAAAAATAGGGGTTGCGAAAAAGAGGGGTCGCCAAAGAAGGGTTTGCCAAAATTGGGGTTAAGAAAATTTGGGGTTAACAAAAATAAGAATTGTTTAAGAAAATAAAAAGGCAGTCTAAAGCAGGAGTGGCAGAAATTGGAGTTGCTAAAAATAGAAGTTGCTAAATATAGTTGTTAAGGATAGATAATTGCTAAAAGAAATGGTATAGGGAATCTAGGACCGAACGTAACCTAAAATTCCCTCATTAGAGTATTTCAGCGATAGGAAAGACGAGGATGTAGTACAGTAGAAGAAAGTCTGCCCCAGGATTTAAACGAGTAAAAAAAAAAAAAAAACAAAAAAAAACAGACAAACACAAAATAGTAGTCCCAAGGTTACGATATCGGTGTGTGTGTGTGTGTGTGTGTGTGTGTGTGTGTGTGTGTGTGTGTGTATCCCAGGGGAAGCATCACTCAGGGATAAGAGATTCACGTCCCCTTTCGAGCAGCATCCGTCATGACAAGGAGATTCATGGGCACTGACGCCGATCCCTAAAGCCGCATCGGCCGTGGGTGAGAGAGTAGAGGGGAGTAGAGGGGAGAGGATCAAAGCACTTCTCCGTCCGAAATTGCTCTCTCTTTAGTTGACCACTTTGTACTTTATTTCTTAACAGGAGCATCGCTGACGGTTTTGTTGTTGTTGGTGGTGGTGGTGGTGATGGTGGTGGTGTGAGTGTGAGTGTTATGTGGTTGTGGTGGTGATGGAATGGAGTAATGTTCTTGTCGTTGATGGTAGTAGTGGTAGTTATGTGGTTCGGTGTGGTTGGGATAGTGGTGAAAAGGGTAATAGTGGTAGTCCGTCATATTTTTTTCTATTTTCTTACTTCAAACGAAACACAAAAAGAGAATAACAAACAGTAAAAAACAAAAGCCTCCCGCCAAGCACTACTTCGGTAAAAGACTATGTAAAGAAAGGGAGGTCAGAAGAGAGAAGTCCATGGCTGTGTGTACCTCAACTCAGCAACACACCTCTCAACACATACCGCTCCAGACCAACACCAACGGAGCCCAAACACAAAGACGAGACCTCCATCACCCGCTCCAGTAAAAGTAAAGAATGAGAGGCCAGGAAGACAGGAGTTCATGGCTGTTTAAACACTACTCCAGCACACTCCACACCACCACCAGGAAAACCCAAACACCAGCCTCATCACCTCCTCCACTCTCCATCACCCGCTCCAGTAAAAGAGTAAAGAATGAGAGGCCAGAAGAGAGGGGTTCACGGCTGTTTAAACATTACTCCAGCACACTCCACACCACCACCAGGAAAACCCAAACACCAGCCTCATCACCTCCTCCACTCTCCATCACCCGCTCCAGTAAAAGAGTAAAGCATGAGAGGCCAGAAGACAGGAGTTCATGGCTGTCTAAACACTACTCCAGCACACTCCACCCACCACCAGGAAAGCCCATACACCAGCCCCGTCACCTCCTCCACTCTCCATCACCCGCTCCAGTAAAAGAGTAAAGAATGAGAGGCCAGAAGAGAGGGGTTCACGGCTGTTTAAACTCAACTCCAGCAACACAGCTCTCAACATACCTCTCCACACCAACACCACTGAATCCCCAACCACCAGCCCGCAAGACGAGACCTCCATC
>NC_066549.1:5534419-5611919 GCF_024679095.1 Eriocheir sinensis | reverse complement strand
ACATAGAAACGGAGTGAAGGGAAAGAAACTAAGGGAAGATAATATACAGAGGAAAAGAGAAACAGGGAAACAAATACATATGGAAATAGTGAACTTGAAAAGGGAAGGAGAGACTGGGAAAGGGATAAAAGAAAGGGAAGGAGGGAGAGAGGAGGAAAATAGAGCCTACAGGAAGAACATAGAAGAGAGGAGGGAGAGAGAGGGAAAGAGAGGCTCAGGAAAAGGAACCATGCAGAGAAGGAAAACATCAAAGGAGGCACAGGAGAAAGGAACGAAAGGAGAGACGAAAGGGGAGATAAATAAAAGAAGGAATAAGGAGAATAAAGAATAGGAAAAGAAGAGAGGATAAAGGAGGAAAGAAGAGATAACAAGAGAGATACAAAGACGAAAGAAAGGAAGGAAAAAAGGAGAAGGCAGAGACGAAGGAAAGAGAATATGAGTAGACGAATGAAAGAGAAAACAGAGAGAGAAAACACAGAAGAAGAGAAAGAAGGAAAGCACACGAAAGAAAGAAATCAAACACAGATGAAAGGAGAGAAACACTGACGAAGGAAATGAAGAGAAGAAGACAGGAAGCATGAAAGATAAGGAAGGGAAACATATGATGAGAGAGAGAGAGAGAGAGAGAGAGAGAGAGAGAGTAAAAAGCCATTGGAATATAGATGAAGGGGAAGTATAAAGGAATGAAATGGACGGAAGGGATTCACGCGTTTATATTCACGAAGAGGAATACATATTAGCAGCATTGACGCCCCCTTGCTCTCTCTCTCTCTCTCTCTCTCTGACTATTGATAAAACTAATCTTATCATCCCCCCCTCCCCCCCCCTTCACCACCACCACCACCACCACCACCACCTGTTATCGTTATCATCATTATTATCGTTGTTATCATTGTTATCATGGTTGCTAGTCCGCCCTTTTTCATCATCATCATCAAAATCATCATCAACATCATCATTATCATCACTTTTCTGCACTGTTTTCACCACTTGCTCCACTCTGTCACTTTTATCACTTTTCACTATCATTTAACAGACGCACATACGCACACACATTATCGCACACTATCTCTATCACCGCCACCTGCGCTGTTATCACCATCATCATCACCATCACCACTATCGTATGTTGTCCTGTCACTCGATATCACCACCACCACCGTCACCACCACTACAGGTTCTGCCACATATCAACACCACCAATCACCACAACCATCACCATCACAGGCTCCTCATCACCATCCCTTAACACCATCACCACGGCCACCATCACTTCACTACACACCGACCACTCTTCACCACTCGCTACCACCATCACCATCATCACCACCACCATCACCACCACCACCACCGCACACTGACCACTCTCCAGCCTCCTTCTCAAGCTGGCACTCCGCTTGAGGATGCCATACAGTGCCAGAGGAACCGGGCACCTCCATCCTACCCTCCCTCTCCCTCCCCCTTCTCCTCCTTCTCTCCCTTCATTCCTCTTCAGTCAGCGGTTAGGCGGTAAAGGTGAGGAGGAGAGGAAAGGGGGGGAGGGATAATGTATGGGATGTGTGTGTGTGTGTGTGTGTGTGTGTGTGTGTGTGTGTGTGTGTGTGCTTGTAAAATGGAGGTGGGGCAATACTAAGGTCCTATGGTATTCTCTCTCTCTCTCTCTCTCTCTCTCTCTCTCTCTCTCTCTCTCTCTCTCTCTCTCTCTCTCTCTCTCTCTCTCTCTCTCTCTCTCTCTCTCTCTCTCTCTCTCTCTCTCTCTCTCTCTCTCTCTCTCTCTCTCTCTCTCTATCTATCTCAAACATACCATTTTTAATCCATCTATCTGTATATCTACCTATCTACCTATCTACCTATTTATCTATCTATCTAAGGACCTATCTACCTGTGTGTGAGCTTTTCCAAGATTCCTCTTTTCAGACAGAACTCGCAGTAACAAAAGACAAAGGGATAAAAGAGGTCGCGCCAGCTCAAACAAATCCGCTGAGGCTCGCTTGCTAGGATACAGAGGCGGTGGAAGTTGAAAGAGGCGGCAAAACTACTTATGTAACCGCTGTTGTTCTCTAACCCACGTAGCCTTTCCTCCCGCAAGACTGAATAGAGAGAGAGAATAGAGAGTAACAGAAAAGAGTACCAGATTAAGATAGCTTTTAACAATGGAAAATATGAAACACTCGCATAGTTTACAAGCTCTCCCTTCCCTTGGCATCAGTTCAAACACTATCGCTCCGCCAGACTCATTTCCCTACAAGCTTTCCATGAATCATTTTTATATATTATTTTCACTGTTAAAGGAAAGAGTAAAGGAATATATGGAAGAGGAAGAAAATGAGAGATAAAAATAAAGAAAAAGAAGAATAAGAGAAAGAAGAACGGAGAAAGTTGATGATAAACAAAAACAATAACGAAAGAAAAGGTGAGGAAGTGAACGGAGGAAGAGGAAGAGGAGGAAGAGGAGGAGGAAGATGACGGAAACGAGAATACAGAAAACGGAGAAAGAAAAAGAAGATAACAAAGAATAAGAAAAAGGAATGAGAGAAAACAGAAATAAAGCAAGGGTGAGGAAGAAAATGGAGGAAGAGAAAGAGAAGGAGAAGGAGGAGGAGGAGGAGGAGGAAGAGGGAGAAGACGACGAAGATGTTAATAGTGGCATACCGTAAATTGACCAAGGAAAAAGTAATTGTCGGTGAATTATATGGAAGTTAACGATGGCAAGAAACAGTTTAAGGAACACCGCTGGTTTTCGAGTTCGCAATAACCGATGAAACTACTAAAGAACGGAAGTAAAAAGGAAGGAGGCAGAGACGAAGGAAAGGAAATATGAATAGACGAATGAAGGAGAAAATAGAGAGACAAAACACAGAAGAAGCGAAAGAAGCTAAGCAGACGAAAGGAAGATATAAAACACAGATGAATGGAGAGAAATACAGACGAGGGAAGTGAAGAAATGAAGAAAGGAAGCATGAAAGATAAGGAAGGGGAAACATATGATGAATGAGGGGAGAGCATGGGGTACGAGGGAATAAGGAGAATAAGGAATAGGAAGGGAAAAAAGAGGATAAAGGAGGAAAGAATAGATAGCAAGAGAGATACAATACGAACAGCGAAAGGAGATCAGAAAATACTGCGAGTTTCTTCACGAGATAAAATGCCTTGAGTCGCGCATAGAAGCGAGCGGATATCCTCCTGCTATATCACACGAAGAATAGATAAATAAAGCAAAAAAAACTAATTACAGATACAGAAGCCAAAGAAAACCTAATCACAAATACAGAAAAATAAAAAATAATTACAGATACAGAGAAACAAAGAAGAAAATAATTAATACAGATGAGAAAGAAGAAAAACAAGGAAAATGACACCACAAGAGAAGCAAAAGAGGAGAGCGACAAGGAAAGTGGTGATCGTCTGTACGCGATGATGAGAAATAAAGAAAAGGAATAGAGGAATAAATCTTACTAAAACACGTCCATATATATGATTTTGGGTGGCGTGTCTCTGAGTGCAGTTAAACATTCAACGAAAAGAAAAAAACAACTCCACGGCAACAACAAAAGACTGGTGATCAAGTTTGTACTCTGTAATAAATAAAAGTGACTAATCAAGGAAAATTCTCGCCAAAAATACTTTCTTATATGTGTTTTTTTTTGGGGGGTGAAATGTCTAAGTGCAATTAAAATGAAATAAAAAAGTAACCCCTCCTATATTTCCAAAACAATGTCACTCATCGCCAACATCGTTAAACTCATCATTATTCTCTCTCTAAGAAATAAATAAAAACAAGGATCACAAACACTACAGGATCAAAACAATCACATCACACGAATACATTTAGTTATTTCGGTCTTTGCCTTTAAGGAGGAGGAGGAAGACTTCTAAAGCCTCGCACTCGTATCTGTGAGGCCTGGCGCTGACGGGGCGAGGGAGAGGGAGAAGCAAGCACTCACGTTAATGTCACAGGGAAAGAAAGGCAGACAGGCAGGGACAGGGAAACTTGAAGACCTGCAGGCGGGCGGATAGGCAGAGAGGAGGAAGGTGATGGCAGAGAGAGCTTGCTGGTGAAGAGAGAAAGAAGAGAAGAGAAGAGAAGAGAAGAGAAGAGAAGAGAAGAGAAGAGAAGAGAAGAAAAGAGAAGAGAAGAAAAGAGAAAAGAAGAAAAGACGAAAAGACAAAGGAGAAAAAAACTGTGAAGAGAAAAGAGAAAGAAGAGAAAAAGACAAAAAAAAAAGACTAGGGAAGAAAAAGAGAAGACTAAGAGAGAAATGAGAGAGAGAGAGAGAGAGAGAGAGAGAGAAGATAAGGAGAGGAAGATAGGAGCGTGGGAAGGAAGAAGGAAGGAAGAAGGGAAACGAGAAAGGGAGGAAAAAGGGAAAGAAAATTCTCTCTCTCTCTCTCTCTCTCTCTCTCTCTCTCTCTCTCTCTCTCTCTCTCTCTCTCTCTCTCTCTCTGTGGCAGACTGTCGGGTTAAAGAAATCAGTTCGTGGGAAAAAGAGAGATTTGGGGCACCTGGAGTGTGTGTGTGTGTGTGTGTGTGTGTGTGTGTGTGTGTGTGTGTGTGTGTGTGTGTGTGTGTGTGTGTGTGTGTCTATGACAGTGTGTGTTTGTCTATCTGTCTCTTCAATCACTCATTCCAGCTCTTTGTAATTTCCTGCACTTTGATCTATAAACTTTGACCACCTGTCCAATTAGTGTTACCTGACCTGATCACCCACAGCTTGCCCCCAGGTACTGACGCTTCATGTTTACCTGTAGTCTCTCACCTGCCATACCTTTCCTTCCCATTTTTTAAGCATATTGTGTTAATCGTTTAAACTGATCTTGTCTCGTATGCGGGTTATTTTTTTTTTTGTATCCTTATTGGTAGAACTGTTTCAGCATGTTATTAGTCCTTGCTAAATTGTTAAACCGTTGTCACTTTGTTTGTTTGTTTGATTTGTGTTGGTTTTATTTACACTGTCTTGGGAGTGACCGGCAGGCAGAATCCTCCTCCTCCTCCTCCTCCTCCTCCTCCTCCTCCTCCGCCTCTTTTTCTTCCTCCTCCTCTTCCTCCTCCTCCTTCTCCTCCTTGTTTTTTCTCTTACAACAGTATACAAGTTCAGTGCTCTCTCTCTCCTCTCCTCTCCTCTCCTCTTCTCTTCTCTTCTCTTCTCTTTTCTTTTCTTTTCTTTTCTTTTCTTTTCTTTTCTTCTCTTCTCCTCTCTTTTCTTCTCTTCTATTCTCTTCTCTTTTCCCGTCCATTGTTTCTCTTATCTTCTCTTGTCTTCTCTCTTCTCTCTCCTTTCACTGCATCTAATCCTCTTCCTTCCTTGCTCCCCTCTTTGCCCTGCAGCGCCCCCCTTCCCCCCACACACACGCAGCATCCCTCCCCTCATCCGGCATCCCTTTCTTTCCCTCTTCCTCCCTCACCCTCTCGCTAATGCATTCACCTAAGCCACGCTCAGGCCATGCCAGGGCAGCGTTATGGGTGTGTGCTGTCCCCGAGGCTGCCTGCTCATCCTGGACGCCGCACGTGTTAAAGCCTCATTGCCTCACCGTGCGTTCGATGAGTCTGTGATTGCGTATACTGGTGTTATTAGCTCGTGTTGATTAGTGTATTGTCGGCGTATTATCAGTGTATTAGATCTCATTGTGTAGTCCTGGTGTGTAAATCCGAACTCCACACATTTATAGAGTTTATAAACCGCCTAACCATGCCTTCCCGTACTCCCTGACTACCTGCATTTGTTCTGTTACTCGTGTTTTTACGTTTGTGTGTATAGAAAGTGTTATCTACCCATCTACTCCTCTCGTATTTTGACATTTGAATACATGGAAATTGTTATCTACAAAATCGTGTGTGTGTCGTTACTGAGAATTTAATTTCGTTTCCAGTGGGCTTATTTTTTCTTTGTTTCATCTATTTTTTTTTTCTTTAGTGAGAAGACAGGACAAGGATGACAATAGAGAACAGAGACTAAAGATATGAAAGAGTAAACAGATCGGCAAGACATGACAAAGATAGCGAGAGAACAAAAACTAAAGATAAAACAAAGAGTAAAGACAGAAAAGACAAGAGACCGACCCCACAATGGAGTACACAAAACAAAGAAAAATAAAACGAGTAAAGATGAAAAATGACACAACAATAAGAACACTAGAGAAGAGAGTAAAGACAGAAGGAAAAGACACGACAAGATAACAAGAAAGAAGATATTGTAAAGAGAAAAACAGAGTAATTAAGAAAGATGTAACGAAGATAGCAAGAGAAAGCATAAAGAAAACGGAGTAGAGGTAAGAAGAGACAATACAATGGTCACAAAAAACACAGTCAGGAGAGACTATGAAAATAAAAAGGCAATGATAACAGAAGAAAACATAAGCAGAAAAACATTGCAATCATAAAAAAAATAATAGATAGGATTAAACATGAAAAATATAAGAATGAATAGAAGAAAACAGATAATAAAGACAAAATATCCGAAATAACAAAAATACAACCTTTGAAATAGCTCTTTGTATTGTATAAATTATGTGTGAGCCTTTGAAGAGACAGCAAAATATTCACACACAAAAAAACTAATACTCTTCGTGGTTATTATAAGTGCTTAAAAACTGAATTAATTAAGCATACATGAGAAGGTTTGTGTACATAGAAAGAGTTTGTTATTTCTCTCTTTTTTTAGGGGGGAGGGGGAATAATTATACTCGTTTTTTTGTTTTTGTTTTTTTGGAAATTTACGGGCAAAAAAAATATGTGAGCGTTCGCCAAATGAGAAAATAAAAAGTTTGTAATTCATGCTGCGCGGTTTGTTTGTTGCTTTTTTGTTACCAGTGATGTTATTGTTATCTACTCTTGTTGTTGTAGTTGTTGCCTTTGTTGTTGTTGTTGTTGTTGTTGTTGACGTGGCCGATTTTATTTTAGTTATTGTTGTTGTCATTATTATCATATCTATTATTTATCATCATTACTATTATTATTACAGTTATTATCAATATCATCAACATCGTTACTACTACTACTACTACTACTACTACTACTACTACTACCACCACCACTACCACTACTACTACTACTACTACTACTACTACTACCACCACCACTACCACTACTACTACTACTACTACTGCTACTACTACTACTACTACTACTACTACTATTCACCTTGACGTCATCCTTTCAAGGCTTTTTTTTCAGTATTCTTATGAGCTTCACCTTCGCATATTTACCTCATTTCCTTATTTCTTTAGTTTGTTTATCTATCTATTCGTCTGTTTGTTTATCCGCGACTCGAGAGCCATCGTAAAGGGTTCCCGGGAGACAATGACTCACTTCACGGGTTTTTTTTTTTTTCTTTTAATTATCTTCCCTGAGCGCACTGTAATTATGATGCAGCTTATGTCTGTCTGTGTCTGTCTGTCGGTTGGTCTGTTGGTTGGAGAGTCTGTTGGTGTGTTGCTCGGTCGATCGGTCTCTGGTGTGTTGCTCGGTCGATCGGTCTCTGTGTCTGTCTCCCTTTCTTCAGTTTTCTTTGCTCTCCTTTCTTTTCTTTTCCTTTCCTTTCCTTTCCTTTCCTTTCCTTTCCTTTCTTTTCTTTTCTTTTACTTGTTTTGTCTTATCTTGCCCTTTTCTTTTATTTTTATTTTTATTTATTCATTTTTTTCCTTTTCTTATTTTTCTTTTTTTCCTTTTTTGCTTTCTTCTCTTCTCTTCTCTTCTCTTCTCTCTCTCTCTCTCTCTCTCTCTCTCTCTCTCTCTCTCTCTCTCTCTCTCTCTCTCTCTCTCTCTCTCTCTCTCTCTCTCTCTCTCTCTCTCTCTCTCTCTCTCTCTCTCATTCCCTCTCTCATTCCCTCTCTCTCTCATTCCCTCTCTCTCATTCCCTCTCTCTCTCATTCCCTCTCTCTCTCATTCCCTCTCTCTCCCATCCCCTCTCTCTCCCATCCCCTCTCTCTCCCATCCCCTCTCTCTCCCATCCCCTATCTCTCCCATCCCCTCTCTCTCCCATCCCCTCTCTCTCCCATCCCCTCTCTCTCTACCATCCCTTCTCTCTCTCATCCCCTCTCTCTCATCCCCTCTCTCTCATCCCCTCTCTCTCATCCCCTCTCTCTCATCCCCTCTCTCTCTCACCCCCTCTCTCTCTCATCCCCTCTCTCTCATCCCCTCTCTCTCATTCCTTCTACTTCCCATCCCCCCTCCTCCTCTACTTCACATCATCCCATTAACGAGAACAAAAGTCTAGCCAAATTAACTACGCTCATTACCAAGATTGCAAGAGCCGTATTCAACCATTGCGTGACCCTGACCTATATAGAGATGCCACTTCGATGTCTACAACTATGCCACTAACGACACCCTCAATGCAACGAGAGAGAGAGAGAGAGAGAGAGAGAGAGAGAGAGAGAGAGAGAGAGAGAGAAAGGCATCATACTGTTTTTTTGTTTGTTTTCACCTTGCACTTCATATCACCTCCTCTGTTTGTGTGGGTGTTTGTGACATTCCACCCTCCTGGCTCTGATAGTGGTATAATGTGTCTGTTATCTCCGTGTCTATTAAAATGCGAGGCTTATCAAGATACGGGATGGAGAGGTTGCCTACTACTAAAGTCTCAGCTTGTGGGTCACTTGTCGGCGTTTCAACATTATAGGGATTAGCAGGAAAAAGGAAAGGGACGGGGTATGGCGGGGTATGTTGTTTTCTGATGTGGTTTTGTTTTAGTAGTTGTTAATTTTTGTTTTATGTTTTTATATTTATTTGTTCTTTGCTTCTCCGGCGTTTCAACATAATAGGGACTGGCTGGAAAAGGAAAGGGACGGGGTATGGCGGTGTTGTTTTCTGATGTTTTTTTTTTTAATATTTGTTAATTTTTGTTTTATGTTTTATTTTTATTTGTTCGATGCTTCTCCACGACCGATTTTTTTTTTTTTTTAGTATTTGTTACTTTTTGTGATTGTTTTATGTATATTTGATCGATGCTTCTCCATGAATTTAGCAGTCGATGTTGGTGCTGTGTTCTCTTCCCCTGTCGTCTAATTTCCTCTCTTTTAGTGCAGTGTGTCCTCCTTATTATGACTTATGGCCGTTTTCCAAGCTTTTTTTGGGTGGGGGTTCTTTTTTTCATATTTTGTATTTTGATGTTCATTTGTTCTATGCTCCTCCATGAACGAAGTGGCTGTTGATGTTACTGTTCTCTTCCATCCCACCTCCCTTTCCTTTCTTCTAGTGCAACACGTCCTCTTCCTTATGACCTACGACCGTATTCCAAGCCCTTTTTTTGTTCTTGTTTCTTATTTTGCTATTTTGGTGTTCATCCATTCTCTTCCATCCCACCTCCCTCTCCTTTCTTCTAGTGCAACAAGTCCTCCTCCTTATGACCTACGACCGTATTCCAAGCCCTTTTTTCGTTCTTGTTTCTTATTTTGCTATTTTGGTGTTCATCCATTCTCTTCCATCCCACCTCCCTTTCCTTTCTTCTAGTGCAACAAGTCCTCCTTCTTATGACCTACGACCGTATTCCAAGCTCTTTTTTCGTTCTTGTTTCTTATTTTGCTATTTTGGTGTTCATCCATTCTATATTTCGTCATGAATGTAGTGGCTGTTGCTGTTCCCTTCCCCCCACCATCCTTCCTCCTTCCTTGATTCTGGTGTAGCATGTCTTCTTCCTTATGTCCTACGGCCGTATCCCAAGCTCTTCCTTATTCGTAAATGTCACTCGCAAAACCCAACAGTAGCTTCTAAACGGTTTTGCTCCTTTGGTAAAATCACACATTTCACTTTTATTTACTCCTGTTTGTTAGGCCTGCTTGTAATTCATTAACAGAAGTATATGTATGTTGGGTGTAGTTATCAACCTGTAAAAGTGCTGCATGGACACCTCGTCGGGCACGGGGTCTAGCGTCTTCATATTACTTTATTTTTAGTCTCTTCGTGTCGTAAAAAAAAATGGAGACCACCCCACCTTCCCTCCCCCTCTTTGCTCCCCCTGACTGCCTCTTTCTCCTCTGTAATCACATCCCAGCCAAACGTATAAACTCCTCTTTCCTGCTAGCGAGGGTAAGTAGTGCGAGATCACGTAGAAAGGAAGGAGCACCCGCAATGAGGCACTTGTGACGGACTACTCCACATCCAGTCTGCCTCTTGCTTCCCTTAGTTGTAGTCACGTCCTATTCTAAACATGTAAACTTCTATTTCCTGCTAGCGAGAGTAAGTACTGCGAGATCACGTAGAAAGGAAGGAGCACCCGTAATGAGGCACTTGTGACGGACTACTCCACATCCAGTCTGCCTCTTGCTTCCCTTAGTTGTAGTCACGTCCTATTCTAAACATGTAAACTTCTATTTCCTGGTAGCGAGGGTAATGCGAGATCCTGTCGAGCGGAAGGAGGCACCACCTGGAGGCACTCTAGACTGATAGCTCCACTCACGCCCTGTCTTTTCTTGTTCCTTGCATTTTCATCATTTCCTGTTCCAAAGGTTTTAATTTCCTGTTCTTTCCTGCCGAAGGGGATGACCAAGACAAGGTAAGTACCGGGCTTTTTTTATATATTTTTTTTTCTTTACGCCCTTGAACTGTCTCCTTTGCTGTAAAAAAAAAAAAAAAAAAAAGTTAAGTAGTACGGCAGGAGAGGAACTGGACAAAAAATGAATTAAAAAGAGAAGAACCATAGACAAGCTACTCTTTACTTTTTACTTTTGTGGGAGCGGCGAGTAGCGGGCTTTTTTATTTATTTATTTATTTATTTATTTATTTTATTTCATTTTTTTTTTTGTGTGTGTGTGTGTCTACTCTTTTTGTTGCCCTTTGAGCCGCATCCTTTGAGGTAAAAAAAAAAAAAATGAACTAGACAAAACATAAACTAGACAAGACGTGAACTATAGAGAAGACATGACCTAGAAAAGACATGAACTGGACAAGACATGAACTAGAGATGACATGAACTAAGTTTGAGACGAGCTGCATATAAGAAGAACCAGACGAGACAAACTTAGACATAAACAAGACAAGAGATGGAGTTGAACAGAAGGGGAATGAAGAAGATAATATAAAATAGAACAGATAAGGATGAGGAAGACGATATAGCTAGAACAGACAGGGATGAGGGAGAGAAGATAAATTAGAATATATAAGGATGAGGAAAACGATATAACAGAACAGACAGGGATGAGGGAGACAAGAGAAAATAGACCCGAAGAAGCATCATCCACGTTGAGGCATACCGGATTGAACCCCTCGCTCTCCACCTCCCTTCTCTGATGTCCCAACCGGCGGCTCTTGAAATATTCTTCCTCCTCGAACAAAAATAGAAAGGGAGGCGTAGGGAGTAACACAACACCTTCCCTGAGGCCCACCTGAGTCACGGCTTCCCCCGGACATGCCTCGGCTAGTCCTTAACACTTTCTTCTTCCTTGAACCATAAAAATGAACACGAAGTCGAGAATTGTGAAGTGTCGCTTATCTCTGAGTCAGCCCTTAGTCACTCCTCCCCTCACTTACTTTTTTGTTTTCTCAGTTTTGTTGCAACGGGAAAGTAACACTCCAAATGATAGAGAAAGAAAGACAGAAAGAAAAAAAGAATGAAACGTTATCGGGCTCCTCTTACGACGGTTTCACAGAGGAGATGCGTCGTGGTGTTATGAGTGTTTTCACGTTCACGGCGTAGAGGCCTTCCAAAACTACCGCCGGGGTCCAGAAACAAACCATTGAAACCTAACTTCTGCGTGAGCCTTTTTAAGTAGATGGACTAAGGTTTCGGAGTCTGATAATATGGGACTTTAACCCGACGGACAGCATCACGTCACCAGCATCCACCCTGAGATGGCGCCACTATAAACACTTGCCTGCGCCATGACGGGCTGAGGCCGACTACCATCTAGGCCCCTCAAGCAAGCCTACCGGAGCTACAGGCGTACACGTGAAAAAAAAAAATCCCGTAGCTTCATCTCCATCTTTGCCACATTGACACCCACACGAAGAAACAAGAACTCGCCATCTGACAAAAGCAAAACAAACACTAAGACGAAAAGACACACACACACACACACACACACACACACACACACACACACACACACACACACACACACACACACACACACATACACAATAAAAAAGACGCGGCCACAAAAACAACCCTTTCCCCTTCATCTCCCTATAACAGTCTGCAGGAGCGTTCATGCAGGCCTCCCCGTCGCTACAGTAACCTCGCCCAACCAGTCTTCCTCTACAAAAACCGAGTTACCGTTAAAGAAGGGCAATGGCTTGTGTACGGCGACAATTAACCTTTTGTCCCAACGCCCCCGTGACCTTTGCTTTGCGTGCGTGCGTTTGTGTGTGTGTGTGTGTCTGGGCAATGATGGGGCTTGGGGGGGGTGCGCCGGATGCATGTGTGATAGTGTGGCCACGGGGGCTGACGGGACGCTGGCTGGCAGGGCGGTTGTGTTGTGACGAGCGTAAACAACCAGAGTTCACGTCCAGTCTACTTAATAATGCCACTGCTGCGTCCTTCACTGAGAGGGTCACGAAAACATTGATGACATTATTGAACATGAATCTATCTTGTACCAGTCCACAGAGTTATATGAGTGATGATGAATGTTGGCACCTCGATACATTAGTCATTATTAGATATGTTGCCAGCATCATTGTTAGATATGTAGACACTCGCTTCTATAACTCTGTACTAGTCCCACGTGTCTGAGGTAACTCCACTGAACACATCACATTTGTATAAGTTAAATAACTCCTTAGTGTGCCCCATTCATCCACTATTCTATTGATTTTGCAAGCCAGTATTTTATCATTATCATAAACCTGAATCTTACTTATACCAATTCCACAATGCCCATAAAATATTTGCCGTAATTACATAACTGCTTAGTGTTTTCCATATTTATAGTCTATTAATTTACCAAGCCAGTTTTCCCCAGCATTTTAAACCTGAATTTATCTAACGTGTACTAATTATACGTGTCTAAAGTAACTAACTCGACTAAACATATCACATACTTGTAGGGATTAAATGACTGCTTAGTGTATTCCTGTCTTAAAGTCTATTTATTTCCTGAGCCAGATTCTCGCTATCATCATCTTAACTTGAATCCATTTAGCTTCAACCAGTTCCCCTTTACACATCATCTATTTGCATTCATTACATATCAAACTGCTTAGTGTGTTCCTGTTTTAAAGTCTATTTATTTCCTGAGCCAGATTCTCGCTATCATCATTTTAAAACCTGAATCCATTTAGCTTCAACCAATTCCCCTCTATTTGCAGTTAGACCTATTACATAACTGCTTAGTGTGTTCCTGTCTTAAGGTCTATTTATTTCCTTAGATTCTCGCTATCATCATTTTAAAACCTGAATCCATTTAGCTTCAACCAATTCCCCTCTATTTGCAGTTACACCTATTACATAACTGCTTAGTGTGTTTCATGTATCTGTTAGTCTACTGATTTTGCAAGCCAGTTTGTGTCCGGCATCTTCGTGAACATGAATATATCTAATCACTGCCTTTATATGTGTCTAGGGTAACGCCACTAAACCCATCACCATCACCACCACCACCACCGCCGCCACCACCATCACCACCCACACTCTCGCCGCCCTGCCTGTTGGTGGTGATCTGTGGACCGCTTTTAACGAGTGGATGGCCGCGTTCACCCTGACGACTCTTTAAACCCAGCATAAACATCGCCCAGACTGACAATATATTTACGGGCGCATAGTAAATTCGTCTGATTTAGTCCTTCGCGTGTGCCAGCATTTACTCTTTTTTTTATACAATTTACTGCCCTCGTTTATTTTCCTTCTTTTTAAACAAACAAATTAACAAGTTGCAAGAATTTCTCTGTAAATGATTCTTTGTTTTTACTTGATGGTTGTCTAACTTCCGCGGAGGAACGGATCAGCGTCCTTCTAAGTATATATGAGTCACGTTTCGGTGCTAGGTCGTAGGTTTGATTACAACTACTTCTACTTTTTTTTTTTTTTTACAGCTAAGGAGACAGTTCAAGGGCGTAAAGAAAAATATATAAAAAAAGCCTGCTACTTACTGCTCCTGAATAGAGGTCAAAGGAGTGTCCAAAAAGAGAGGTACTACTACTACTACTACTACTACTACTACTACCACTACTACTACTACTACTACTACTACTATGTTAGACCACCGACGGAGAAAACACCAAGACGAGAGGAGACAAGGGAATGAAGCCAAAGAGGAAACAGGAAGCTGAGGGTCACGTGGGCACTAATCTCCCCGCCTCATCCCTGGTGTCCTCAAAGCAATACATACTTCAGGGTTGTCATTGAGGAAGCATAAAATAGCTCGACCATTCACTAATCATTCATTTATTATTTACTCTTTACCTCCCCTTCAAGCACACATATATACTGGAGTCACAGAGTTCTAAGCCTACAAGCACGTAACTTACAAGATTCAGCTAAATCGCGCTACTACCAATATCTTAAAACAGGTTGCGGGCTCCTAAATACGGGTCACGTCTCGGTACCACGTCGTCGGGTTCTGCTTACTGCGTCACCCCCTCCGGCACACAGATCATGGGACGGGGGACTCACTCGCTGCACGTGGTGACATTAAACAGCTTGTGGGTGGACAGCTGCTACAAGGTCCATTCTCAGACACTGCCGCCTCTCACAACGACTATTCCCCGAGGCCACGAAGGAGATTAATCGGGTTCTCATGAGTGCTTTTTAATGTTCATGGTGCAGAAAGCCTTGTCAAACTGTCACTAGGCTCATAAAACTACCCATGGATATACTAACACAACCTCCACGAAAGACTTATTATACGTGGGTGTGTGAGCCCCGAAAAGTAAGCCTTATACTCAAACTGGGTCTAAACACGAAAGCTTGCAAGTTATTTTATTCAACCATCGACGGAGGAAACACTAAGAGGAAAGAAAGCGATGGAATGAGAAGGAAGAAGAGGAGGAGGAGGAATGAAGAAAGGAGAAGAGAATGAGAAGAAGAAGAAGAGGGAATGAGAAGAGGGGAGAAGAAGAGGGAATGAGAAGAGGGGAGAAGAAGAGGGAATGAGTAGAGGGGAGAAGAGGGAATGAGAAGAGGGGAGAAGAAGAGGGAATGAGAAGAGGGGAGGAGGAGAGGGAATGAAGAAAGGAGAAGAGGGGAGAGAAGGAAGAAAGAGGAGAGCGGAAGCTGAGGGTCACGTGAGCACTCATCTCTGCGTCTCATCCTGCTGGGTCCTCCGAGCAATCCATTATTCAGGGTCGTCATCGAGGGACCATAAAGTAGCTCAACCAGTCACTTATTATACATTTATTATTCACTATCCTCTTCCCTCTACTTCCACCACTTTATAATTACCCTTCTCCATCGCCTTTACTTCCTCTCTACCTTTTCTTTTTTTCCACTTTCTCTTCTTTTTTTTCATATTCTTCTTCACTGAAATCTCTTCTTTATCTTTCATTTCTCTCCACTTTCTCCCTTCTTTTCATACTCCCTTCACTTCCTCCCTTTATTTAGCTTTTTCTTTCTCCATTTTTAACCTTTTTTTCCTGCTCCTTCTCTACACATTCACCTTTTTTATTTACATTTTATATATCAAATTTTCCCTCCTCTCCTTTAATTCCACTTCTTCTTTATCATCTTTGTATTTTCTTCCACTTTTCCCTTCTTTTCATGTTCCTCCTCCTCCACTTCCACCTCTTCTTTAACTTATGTCCCTTCCCTGTTCCATTCTCTCCATCCTCCTGTCCCCAATAACATCTGTACCTTCAACTTCCCTCCATTTTTCTCTCCTGTCAATATTCCTCCCCCTTCCTCTCTTCCTATTTTATCTTTCCTTCCTTCCATGTTCACTGTTTCACACTCTCTCCCTTTACCTTCAATTTCCAACTTGCACTTCATCTTTCATTCCTATTTTTTTCCCTCTTTTCAATTCCGTCTTTCTCCCCCTCCCTCTCTCCCTTCGCCTTTTGCTTCCTATATCAAAATTTTAGTCTTTTTCTCTTCCGCTAGTGGCTTGTGGGACGTTGTTGAGTGGTGCGAATATCTCTCTCTCTCTCTCTCTCTCTCTCTCTCTCTCTCTCTCTCTCTCTCTCTCTCTCTCTCTCTCTCTCTCTCTCTCCCCCCCAGCCTTGCCCAATAGCCGTTCGCCTGTTCTGCTCTATTATGTTATGTTGTATTCTGCTGTGTTATGTTGTGTTCTGTTATGTTATGTTGTCTTATGTTGTGTTATGTTGTGCTATGCTGTGTTATGTTGCGTTTTGTTCTACTCTATTCTGTTCTACTCTACCCAACTCTGCTTTGCTCTCCTCTGCTCGTCTTTCCTCTGCTCTGTTTTGCTTCCCCGTGCGTGAGTCAGCCCGCCAGCACGCAGCTTTCACCCTCCCCCTCCTTCCCTCTGCTTCTTTATTTAAAACCAAGTCACAAGGCGCGTTGCAAGTGCACACAGGAAATTCGTATAGATAGTGATGCTAGCGAGCCAATGCACACACACACACACACACACACACACACACACACACACACACACACACACACACCACGGAAATACCACTCTACTAACTGATGTAACGTTACAAAAACAAATGAAAACAACAGAAATGAACATGCGACAGCCTGTACTCTCTCTCTCTCTCTCTCTCTCTCTCTCTCTCTCTCTCTCTCTCTTATTCCTTGCTCATTGCCTTTCGGGTGGTCGGGTAACTAACTGCCGTTCCCCGCTACATGTGCAGGGTTCAAGGCGGGGCGGGGCTGGCTGAGCGGGGGCTGGGACGCGTGACACAGCCTCCCGCACCGTCACAACCTCCCGCAGCACCTCCCCGTAGGCGCTGTCGGTGTCCGTTATGAGATCGAGAGCGACAAGAGGCAACAATGTTCAACGCCTGGTTGTTATGTGTACCTGCACTTGGTGTTTTTTTTTATGTGTGAAGTTTCCCTCCACTCGTAACGTTATGGTGTGGCGTGAGTCCCTCGGCGATCCGAAAATACTGGCTTGAAGGTAAAAAGTCTTGTAGTTATAATTCACGCCGAGCCACCCCATGCAGAGGCAGGACTCAATATTCCGAAACTTGTCGAGAAGTTTCGACAAAAATTTTGAAGTATGTCGTAAAAAGCTTCCGTGCACCCTCTGCTCGACCCTTCTGCTCGACGCCCCGACGAGGGTGCGGTAAAATGCTTGTCCCCTCCACTCGCCGGCCTCGGACACCTGCTGCCGCCATCCGCCTAGAGGCTCGGCGCGAGGCTGGGGTGAGGCTTCCATCGTGGCCGAGAAGGAGCCGTGAGGGGGCTTGACTGCCGCCAAGGCGGATGACTTCATATCGCGACGGGCGTCAAGAGAACTCAGTGCTTCTCAAACTTCTTCAGTTCCTTCGCGCCTCGAGGGTGTCGCAGCATCATCGCATGAAAATTCTGCTTTATGATGTCCGTCTGTTCTCGCAATGTGGACAGCACCGATCAGGATGCATAATTCATTACACATTCCAGTGGGATGGACAACATTCTTTACTCTGGCAGCGGCTGATTGGAGGTTGTCTCGGATAAGGCGTAGCTCAGCTCGGGCTCCACATCCCACCGGCCTCGGCGTTTATTCTGCGTAAGGAAGGCCACAGAAGCCAGACACACGGATAGTGAGTTAGTGATGGTAAAAGGATTCTGGGCACGATTTCATAACTCATGAATGTGATGAATGATTCACAGATCATCAACATACGAATAGTCTGTTCTCGTTTTATCTTCACAGAGGTCCCTGGCATAATAAGGACAGGAAATATATTTGTCTGGTGTTTCTTACTGGTTGTATAACTTCAAAAAAACATCATAAATATGTAAACAAAAACAGAAAATAAAAATGCCTCTTTTCCTCTGACAATATTAAAACGTTACTTTAAATTACACACGCCCCCATATGTAACATGACCAATACCACAACACTGCCCGCCGTGGTCCAAAAAATCATCGTGGCCCCTCGGAGTCATGGCGATCAGTATGAGAAACACCGGACAGATGGCGCCTCTGTGCCTGGTCACGCACGCCTGGCCTGGGATGGAGCTAAGCAAGGCACCCTGGGCGCGCCCCGTCACCCCCACGCCCCGGGGACGGCTGTGGGAAAGAGAGCGGCGCGCCGGGCGGGGCGAGGCGGCAGTGTCCCCAGGATCCTGAGTGTCCCTAACCTGATTTGTCGCTAACAGGGATAACAGGAGGGAGGTGCAGCTCGGCCCCGCCTCGCATGCCCAGCGGCGGGGACCCGGCCACACCCGCACTCCCTCGGGGCCCCTTCACCGGAAAGATGAGTTTTCCAAGAGTTACTCACTTCCTGTACGACGGCCGTGTGCCTTAGGGGCCTCCACGCGTCCCACCGCCTTCCTTCCCAACGTAAATAATAACTAACCATTCCAAACAGTCCTCCAGATACCTGGATATGTGGAGCTAACAGATATTAATAACATGCGACATCAGGGTCAGTTTCCCCATCAGGGCCACGCGACCCCCGTCCATCACGATGCCCGGACGGTGCGCCGAGGGCATTTCTTGAAGGGGGTGGGAGGGGCGGGGAGCAGCCATCAGCTACGGAATGAATAACTAAGTGGTTTCTACGAGACACGTCCCTCTACCTGACAGCCCCGACACACGCCCTGCGTGGCTGAGGGCACGGCGGAGTTCCTCTCGCTCGCTAACCAGACCCAGTTCATTATACACCTTCATGAAACGTATTTCCTAAGGTATGATGGCGTGGGGAATGACTGGCTCACGGTAGCTCCCTTCTTTGTACCTTGTAGTGTTAATATGCACGGCTACGACCCCTGAAGACAGTAAGGTGACGGAGTGTTTTACGACGCGCGGCAGGGCAAGGAGGATGAAAATACGGAGGCGGCGACGGCGGCAACACGGACTAGAACGGGATAGCTGGTGACAGTGGGGATACACACACACACACACACACACACTTCCCCCCACCCCTCCCCACACACACACACACACACACACACACACACACACACACAACATTAAGCACCCAAACAAACAAACAAATAGGAACGCATACACGATGAACCTAGAACATGCAACAATCAAAGCGCAATTTCCAAACACGAATACACGGACGAATTACTCTTGCTCACACATATGACTACGCTCTATGTATTCATGTATGCCATCTGGATATATATGCATGTATGTATATATGTATGTATGAAGTTATGGACCAGTACCACACACGTATGTATATGTACGAGTATTTGTGCGAGAATGGGTGTGGGTATGCTTGAGGCAGATAAGGTAAGGTAAGGTAAGGTAAGGTAAGGTAAGGTAAGGTAAGGTACGGTAAGGTAAGGTAAGGCAAAGTAAAGTAAGGTAAGGTAAGGTAAGATAAGATAAGGTAAAATAAGGTAAGGTAAGGTAAGGTAAGGTAAGGTAAGGCAAGGTTAGCAAGGTAAGTGATGAATGAGTGACTGTCTGAGAGTTGTATGAGTATTTGTATAAGTATGAATAAGGCAGGTAAGGTAAGTTAGGTAAGGTAAGTGATGAATGAGTGACTGTCTGAGAGTTGTACGAGTATGAATAAGGTGGGTAAGGCAAGTTAGGTAAGGTAGGTAGGTAAGTGTGATGAATGAACGCCCGCTTGCGAGTTCTGGGGCTTTAATCATCACCAGAGAGACAAGCTTATCAAGTGTTATCAGCAGTCTCTCGCGTCCTATCTCCCTCGCGGTGGTGGTGGTGGTGGTGGTGGTGGTGGTAGTGGTGTGGTTGGTTTCACGAAATTGATGGGAAAAGTTTGAAAGTTTGGAGAGAGAGAGAGAGAGAGAGAGAGAGAGAGAGAGAGAGAGAGAGAGAGAGAGAGAGAGAGAGAGAGAGAGAGAGAGAGAGAGAGAGAGAGAGAGAGAGAGAGAAAATGCATAGAAATATAGAGGAATGGAAAGTATAAAGGAATGAACTGGATGGAAGAGAGAGAGAGAGAGAGAGAGAGAGAGAGAGAGAGAGAGAGAGAGAGAGAGAGAGAGAGAGAGAGAGAGAGAGAGAGAGAGAGAGAGAGAGAGAGAGAGAGAGAGAGAGAGAGAGAGAGTAATGCGACAGGAGAAAAGAATAACGTCTCAACTTCCCATCTTCCGTGAAACCCCACAGACACACGACTCCCGTTTTCTTTGCCTTTCCGTGACTATCCATTTTCCTTTCTTTTTCTTTCCCCGCACCAGGATTAAAAAAGAGAGAAAATAAAGAAAAAGATGATACAGCCTTTTGCGAGTCATGGAAACGCGTAGAAAAAAAAAAGGAAAAAAGTGTCAGTGAAAAGCTGAAAACATGAATTAATAAAACAAGGAAAACAAGAAAACAAGAAAAAAATGGACACACAAACAAACAAGCAAACATAAACACTCTAGAGACAGAACCAAGATATCAATTAAGCGTCCGTCAGTCGATTGGAATTTCGTATGTAAACAAAAAAAAGAATATGAAGAGAAAAGAAAATGAAGGAAAAGAAAGTGAAGAAGGAGAAAACGAAGGAAAATAAAAGGCTTCTTCACTCCATATTTTTACCCTTTGCTGACACTCCTTTTTTTTTTTTTTGGTCATTCACAAAGATACACAAATTGATACACGTACGTCAAAAGTGAAAATGAAAAGAAAAAGAAAATCAAGGAAAAGGTAAGGTAAGGTAAGGTAAGGTAAGGTAAGGTAAGGTAAGGTAAAGTAAAGTAAGTGATGAATGAGTGACTGTCTGAGAGTTGTATGAGTATTTGTATGAGTATGAATGAGGCAGGTAAGGTAAGGTAAGGTAAGGTAAGGTAAGGTAAGGTAAGGTAAGGTAAGGTAAGGTAAGGTAAAGTAAGGTAAGATAAGGTAAAGTAAGGTAAGGTAAGGTAAGGTAAGGTAAGGTAAGGTAAGGTAAGATAAGATAAAGTAAGGTAAGATAAGGTAAGGTAAGGTAAGGTAAGGGAAATAATAGGCTTCTTCACTCCCACCTTTTAACCTTCCATCACGTTCCTTCTTTGCCATTCTCTACTTCATATTTACAGTACAGGAAACAGCTCAAGGGCAAAAACATATATAAACAAAACAAAAAAAAGCTCGTAACACATCAAAACACAAGGACATACGGAGATAACAAAAGATTGGTCGAATAATACATAACTAACTTAATCCTAAGAACCAGAAACACATCCTTAACCTTCCCAAACCTTAAGTCTATCTGCATCATTTGACCACTAACTCTATTCCCGCTTAATTCGTCCCATCCGCCCACTCCCCTATTTGTTCATCAGTTTGTTTGTTTTCTTACTGCACCTGAATAGTATCAAACGCGTACACCTTGCTGCTTGGTCTTTTATCTTTTTTATCGGTATATGAAGGTA
Organism: Eriocheir sinensis; assembly: GCF_024679095.1. Classification (NCBI taxonomy): domain Eukaryota; kingdom Metazoa; phylum Arthropoda; class Malacostraca; order Decapoda; family Varunidae; genus Eriocheir; species Eriocheir sinensis. The sequence continues at coordinate 5,590,618 of NC_066549.1, read as the reverse complement.
TCGTTATCAGACATTCCCTTTGTTAATATGGCTTACCCACCACCTCCCTTCCTGACTGCCCCGCTTACTCACACACTCAAACACACTCACTCATTCACTCACTTACTCGCACACTAACTTACCGACTCACGCATTCACTCCTTCACCTACTTGCTAAACTACTTACTTACTCACCCACTTACTCACTCACTCACTTACTCACTCACTCCTTACTCAGCCAATCACCCAGTCATTCATTCACCCACACTCCCCTCCTCCCTCTCCCTTAAAAGAAAATAGTCACACGAAAAAATAATCGCAGAAAAGTATACAAGAAAAAGTCCCTTCCTCTTTCCCTCCCTCCCTCCTTCATTCCTTCATTCACTCACTCAGTCAATCAATTAATCAGTCACTCAATCCTTCACTCACTCTTCCACTCCCCCGTTCACTCCCTCCCTCCCCCACTCACTCACTCCCTCACTCACTCACTCACTCAGTCAATCAATCAATCAGTCACTCAATCCTTCACTCACTCTTCCACTCCCCCGTTCACTCCCTCCCTCACCCACTCACCGTGAGCTCCGTCCCTCCTCTATGCGCCCCGCCCTCACACTCGACCAGGTCCTCCTCAGAGTACTGTTCATGCCGACCTTGGCGCCCCATTTCACCACGTTGTTGATCCTCTGGCACTGCTGCGCGAAGTCGTACTTGCGTTCCGCCAACCGCGCGGCAAAGCTAGGCGACTGCTCCGGCCCCTGCGCCAAGCTATGACGGCGATTGTCCGGGGTAGCGCCGGGGGAGTCCTGGGGCAGCGGCGATCCAGTGGGTGTGTTAGGGCAAGAAGGAGCGGATCGGCGGATGAAGACGAAGGAGCTGTGCAGTTCGCCTTTCTTGGGTAATTTCACGCTTCCACTTCGTATCAACTTGCTGATGCGTGACTTGCGAGTTGGGGTCCTTAAGGGAGGCGGAGGAGGCGATGGCGAAGGGGAAGCGGAAGAGGATCGGCCAGTGGATATCGTTATGGTTGTCGTAACCGTTGGTGGTGTTGTTGATGTCGTTGTGGAGGAGGGTAAGGGAGAGGAGGTGGGTCGGGTAGAGGCAGGGGAAGGAGGGGATGAATGAGACGGATGGAAGGAGGAAGGGGAAAGAGAACGACTGACAAAAGACGGAGACATAGGAGGGGAACACAAGCCTTCAGGAGCAGAGACGACTGACAGAGAGCGACGGGAAGGCAGAGGCTCGATGTTGAGAGACACGAAACAAGAGGAGGAACGACGAGGAGGCAAAGAAACTGGCGAAGTAGGTGAAGAAGGAGACAGCTGGGAAAAGGAAGACGTAGAGGCGGCAACAGCAAGAGGGGGACGATGAGATGGAGGAGAAGGAGAAGGAGAAGGAAGAGGAGGAGGAGCTGTAGCAGTAGGAGGAGGAGGAGGAGAATGGAAACGAGTGGGAGATCGAGAACGAGTAGAAGAATTAGGAGTCGCAGCAGAAGCAGGAAGATAAGGAGGAGGAGTAGAAGGACGAGGATGAAAACGCCGACGAGTGGGAGAACGTGAACGACTAGGAGAATGAGAACGAGAACAAGGAACAGAAGCAGAAGGAACAGAAGCAGAAGGAGGGGAATCTGCAGCCATCTCACAGGGAAGGACTTGAGGTGCGGAGGAGCATGGTGCGAGGAAGAAGGCTGAGACTGAGACCAAAGGCGACGGAGGACATATGCTGACTATCACTTCCCGGGGGTCAATCTCTCGCCTCTGCCGCCGCCGCTCCCGCCACTCATGGACACGAGTTCGGGCTGAGGTACCTTCCTCCTCTTGCGGCTTGAAGTCCTGCGGTGTGGAGTCCTGCGGCGCTGAGTCCTCGCACGCTGGCAAGGACTCAACCAACTCCGAAAGCGCATCCTCAAAAACTTCATAAGAATCCTCGATTGATTGTGGAGTTGACATTGAGAACGGGAAGGGAAGGAAGGGAAGGAAGGGAAAGGGAGGGAGGGAATGTGTGTGGAAGGGAAAGGGAGGAGGAAGGGATTGTATGTGTGTATGTGTGTGTGTGTGTGTGTGTATGTAGAGCACCAGAACACACGCACACGCCGGGCCACTCACACATACACACTGACGAACACACGCACTCATGTACACACCGACACACCTCCCGACAGACGTAGAAGAGCCGAGCCGCGATAAGGGAGATATTACGCAAGTTTAGAGGCGAGTTAAGATAACGTTTTAAAATTTGGTGTTATCTCCGTGTGTGTGTGTGTGTGTGTGTGTGTGTGATCTGGGGAGAGAGAGAGAGAGAGTGAGAGAGAGAGAGAGAGAGAGAGAGAGAGAGAGAGAGAGAGAGAGAGAGAGAGAGAGAGAGAGAGAGAGAGAGAGAGAGAGATAAAGACACGACAAACAGGAAACCCCTCACACACACACACACACACACACACACACACACACACACACACACACACACACACACACACAATGACGGATAAAGAAAACACACACAGGGGAGACTAAACAAAAGCGAACAAAATATAAATGATAGAGAGAGAGAGAGAGAGAGAGAGAGGAGAGAGAGAGAGAGAGAGAGAGAGAGAGAGAGAGAGAGAGAGAGAGAGAGAGAGAGAGAGAGAGAGAGAGAGAGAGAGAGAGAGAGGAGAGAGAAAGGAAGGGGAGAGGGGGTCAGAAGGGGATCGACACCAAAAGAGACAAAAAAAGTAACTGAATTAAAACGTTCTCTCTCTCTCTCTCTCTCTCTCTCTCTCTCTCTCTCTCTCTCTCTCTCTCTCTCTCTCTCTCTCTCTCTCTCTCTCTCTCTCTCTCTCTCTCTCACTCTCTCTCACACACACACACACACACACACACACACAGGACGCTACCACATCCTCTTTAGGGCTTTCATTAAATACCAACATCGCGTCCTTTTAAACCCATTCATACACACTCACCAAGACCTTTAACATCCCCTCATCACATCTAACGTTTAAGATATCGAACCCTTCACTTCCCCCTTTTCAATCCCTGTAGGTATTTTTTTACAACGGAGGAGGCAGTTCAATGGCAAAAAAAGAAAACAGTAATGAAAAAAAGCCCGCTACTTGCTGCTTCTACAAAGAGCAAAGAGAAGTGGCCGAAAGATAGATAGATAGATAGATAGATAGATAGATAGATAGATAGGTATTTTGGAGATGATGCCTTTTTTAACACCCTAATCTAATATCTCCCTTTTTCAATACCCTGTAGCTTCATCGTTTCACCCTCTATTAACAGCTCACTCTTTTCAACCTCACACTTATTCGCCTTTTCTGACCTCTTTCACACTTTTTGACCTCATCTTCTTCAAACACTTTCATCTCATTATTCCATTTAAGCTCCCCGTACCATCACTCTTTCACCCTCTTTTAAAGCCTCTCTAACTTCACTCTTATTAACCTAACGTCTTTTAAACGCTTTCACTCTTTTTAACATCTCATTACCTCTTTTAATCCCCTTTAGCATGACCCTTTTATCACCTTAACCTATTCTAACCTTGTCATTCTAACTCCATTCACTTTCTCAACTTCAACCTCTTCTAAAACCCTTATCTCATTACTGCTCTTTCAACACTCTTTAGCTTTACTCATTTACTAGCTTAACATATCATCCTTTTGAACATCATCCTTTATTAACTCTTCTAAAAACCTCTTCTAACCTCACTCAACACCCATGTCTAATCTCGTCTTGTTAATCTCTCCTAACTTCCTTCACCCTCTTCAAACATTCTCGTCTCATAATTAACCCTCTGTATCATCACTCTTTCACTCCTTCTCGCCTCCCCCTTGCAGTCCTATCCTAATCAAAGCCATAGCAACATCCCTCTTCCCCATTCTATCTTTCCTTAACCTAACCTAGCCTAACCTAACCTAACCTTACCTTACCTAACCTAACCTAACCTAACCTAACCTAACCTAACCTAACCTAACCTTACCTAACCTAACCTAACCTAACCTAACCTAACCTAACCTAACCTAACCTAACCTAACCTAACCTAACCTAACCTAACCTAACCTAACCTAACATAACCTAACCTAACCTAACCTAACCTAACCTAACCTAACCTAACCTAACCTAACCTAACCTACCTACACACCATCTCAGCCCAACCAAAGCCCAAAGCAACACCTTCCGTCCCTCCTTCCCATCCCTCCTGCCCCGCTACCACAGTCACCGGGTCCTCGTTATCTCCTATTCGTCGCCTGTCACGTCCTCCCGTCCCGTCGCTTCACTGCTCGGGTATATATGAAGAGGTTGAGTCTAAAGCGGTGAGTCGCGTTATCTCTCTCTCTCTTATCAACGTACTACCGCTACACCCTCCGACTAGCTTGCCTCTGTGTGAGTGTGTGTGTGTGTGTGTGTGTGTGTGTGTGTGTGTGTGTGTGTGTGTGTGTGTGTGTGTGTGTGTGTGTGTAAAGGTGGGGGGGTGGGAGTGCATTAGAGGTAACCAGATAGACAGGCAGAAAAAAACAGAGGTTGACGACAGATTAACATACAGACACACACAGACAGACAGACTTGTAAACAGAAAACGAGAAAACGAAAACGGAAACAGAAAGCAAGACAGACGGACAGATAAGTAACGGAAAACAAACAAGAGACAGAGAGAAAGACCACCACACGGAGACACAAAACAAACAAACACACACATACAGAAAAACAAAGAATTAAGAGTCAGTGCAACGGAGATGAGCATTGAGGCCACGCGCAGCGATACTGTATACCCCGAACCTTACTTCACCTCAAAACCTCGACTTCCTATAAACCAGAACCCATTATCGTTACAACACACCACTGACCAATAACGTCTCTCTCTCTCTCTCTCTCTCTCTCTCTCTCTCTCTCTCTCTCTCTCTCTCTCTCTCTCTCTCTCTCTCTCTCTCTCTCTCTCTCTCTCTCTCTCTCTCTCTCTCTCTCTCTCTCTCTCTCTCTCTCTCTCTCTCTCTCTCTCTCTCTCTCTATATGGCCGATGCATTACGAAGGTTCATTAATACCGATGCTGAAAATATCGGCCGCTAACCACCCCGACAACAAATTACAGTCTGATTGCCGTGATGGAATTTACTGCTTGGCCATTTGCAGTTATTAACACAAGCGGCGCGGAACTGCATCCATTAGCGTCGGCCCACACGGCTACGCGCTCACCCTGACAGCCGGGATGGGGTATGGAGTACGCTGGTATGTGGTTATATGCGGGGTTTTTTTATGAATATTGTGTTAACTGTTTTCTCATTTTCACGGTTGGATAGCTTTTTGTCTGTTCGATAGTGATGCAGTCAGTTACCTATTTACGATATGATTGGCCAGTTACCTGTTTATGATTGGGTTCGTCTAATACCTTTTACAATTAGATTTCAGTTCCCTTACAGCTCCCTTTTGCGACTTGATTCTAGTCATTTATTTTTATACGATTTGATTAGTCAGTTACCTGTTTATGATTGGGTTAGTCTAATACCTTTTACAATTAGATTCAGTTCCCTTACAGCTCCCTTTTGCGACTTGATTCTAGTCATTTACTTTTATACGATTTGATTAGTCAGTTACCTGTTTATGATTGGGTTAGTCTAATACCTTTTACAATTAGATTTCAGTTCCCTTACAGCTCTCTTTTGCGACTTGATTCTAGTCATTTACCTTTTACTGTTTGATTAGTTAGTTGTCTTTCACCTTTAGAAACAGTTACACATCTGCAGTTTGATTTAAGTCAGTTACCTTTTGCAATTTTTTTTAACGTTTACGCCTATAGCGCCGGTAGGCTTGGTTGAGGGGCCTGGATGGTGTTCAGCCCCAGTCCGTCATGGCGCAGGCAAGTGTTTATAGTGGCGCCATCTTCTCTAGAGTTATTGTGGTCCTGAAGGGCTATAATGGAGAGGCTGCACTAAAAACAAAACGTGAAAGGAAAATCTAAGTGAAGTAATTCTAGGAAACAGAACAAAACAGAACCAGAAATATAACCACGGCAAGAACAGCGAAGTGACGAGGTAGGACAATCTGAGATATAAAAGCAAAAAAAAAAAAGAAAGAAAGAAAGAAAAATATAACAAAAACAGCAACATCAGGAATATGGGTCCAATCAGGTGTCCATGTCTGTCGGCGCCTCCGTTGCTCACCGCGGGCAAGGGTGAGTCTGAGTCACTTCCTCACGGCCCTGTGCTTGGCGACGGCGCTGAGACACGAAAGCAACACAACGTGAACACACTCGGCAACACCGTTTTGGAATGTGAATTCAAACACTCGCTCCTTCCCTTTAACCCTTCACTGGTTCCCACGTGAACTTGAGGAGGGTATCAGAACACCTCTCCTCCCGAAACTGACCTCTCTTTCGGCCACCTCTTTTGATTCTTTTTTGTAGGAGCAGCGAGTAGCGGGCTTTTTTATTATTGTTTCCTTTTTTTGTGCCCTTGAGCTGTCTCCTTTGTTGTAAAAAAAAAATACACTGTTTTGGAGGGCAAACTTAAATACTTACTCCTTTCCTTAATTGAGTTTCCATTGACTCCCACGCGTACCTGCCCTGCAACTTGAGAATTCAGTTTGTTTGTAGTTTTTTTCCAATTTTAGTTTTACATATCGTCACCCTCATAAAATATTCGCCTATGTCATTTTCAGCGATTTCCAGGTTTTTGTCTTCATAAATTTTTCATCATGTGACGCCCATTTCTGTATAGTTGCCTTCGCCATTCAGGGTTCGAGTGTTCTAGAATTTGCCTTTTCATTTCAGCCTAAATCTTAAGCCAAATGAGATGACAGTTCTTTTCTGATTTCCTGTACAGTAGAAAATAATGACTTAGGCGCTTTGTTTACGAAGGTGACGATATGTATTTCTTTTTACGCTTTGCTCTTTTTTATTCTATTTATTTTGTATTGATTTAGGAATGTCATATTCATACTATTGTCTTCGTGTTCGGCACAACGCAAAACGAAGTGAAGCGGGGAGAGGCGAGGCGAGGCGAGGCAGGGCGAGACAAAGCGAGGCCGCCTACTTTTCATTAAGGTCGAACTCGAGGCGTTTGGGGCCGCATATTGAAGAGTGACAGGCGGCACACACACACCTTAATATGCCGGTGGTAGTAGTGGTGATGGTGGTGGTGATGGTGGTGGTGATGGTGGTGGTGATGGTAGTGGTGATGGTGGTGGCGGCAATGGTTGTGAGGGTAGTGCCAATATTTCCTTCTGTGTTTTCTCTCCCTTTATTTACCTTTCTATATCTCCTCCAACTTTTACCTTCCTATACGTGTGATTTAACCCTTGCTGTCTTGTGATTAGGGTGACTGTGGGGACGTTCTCAACACTGGAATAATTTGGGTAAGTCTCCTTTGGTCATATTCTGGCGTGTTGTGTTTCTGGTGTGGTTTGGGACAGCGTGGTGGCGGGGCGGCAGTTTCAGGCCCGGCACGAAAGGGTACACGGACGAGGCCAGGCGACAGAGCTCCGTGGTGTCGCCGTGACGTGGTGCTTCGTGTTAAGTCAGTCGTCCATCGCTTTGACATGTAGGTAGTCTGCTTGGATACGCTAACTGCCTCTCGTAGAAAAAAAACCGGGAATAACTCTTAGGGGAATTCGATGTTAATTTCACTGCTGGACAAGTAAACCTACCCTCACCCACCCACCCTCACATCCGACATGCACAATTAATCTGCTTGTATACGCTAACTGCCTCTCGTAGAAAAAAATGGAAATAACTCTTAGGGGACTTCGATGTTATTTTCACCGCTTAACAAGTAAACCCACCCTCACCGAACTCACCAAACAGGCACATTTTAAAAACCATCAAGCCCTTCATCCTCTTAAGACAAAACATGGTAGATATTATTTTCCTTTAATTGAAAACCTAACTGTCTCGCTTAAGCGGCTAGTAACAAGCACAGTGGTAACAAGCGACCTCAAACACACCACGATTTGAAGAGAGAGTAAGCTATAGTCATGTGTGTGTGTGTGTGTGTGTGTGTGAGAGAGAGAGAGAGAGAGAGAGAGAGAGAGAGAGAGAGAGAGAGAGAGAGAGAGAGAGAGAGAGAGAGAGAGAGAGAGAGAGAGAAGGGGAGGATAATTTCTTTTGCTCATAAGTATAGGTTTCACACAATTGACCGTGTACTTATGCAAAATGACAAAATGCAAAAGTGTGTGTGTGTGTGTGTGTGTGTGTGTGTGTGTGTGTGTATGTGTGTGTGTGTGTGTGTGTGTGTGTGTGTGTGTGTGTGTGTGTGTGTGATAAGCCTGCGTTGAGTCACACCCGTCATAAGGTTTCAACCCTCGTCAGTCATGGATAGCAACAAAATGGATATCAACGTGACTGGTTATCAACACGCCAGAATATGACCAAAGGAGAGCTACCAAAATTATTCCAGTGTTGAGAAAGTCCCCATAACCACCCCACTCACACGAGAGCAAGGGTTAAATCACACATATAAGAAGGTAAAAGGCAGAGGAGATATAGAAAGGTAAATAAAGGGAGAGAAAACACCGCTGGAAATATTGGCACCACCCTCACTACCACTGCCACCGCCACCACCTTCACCACCACCACCATCACCATCACCACCGTATAAAGGTTAGATTTTGGGTTCTTTATAAAGGTGAAGGGGACGAAAAGATTTGATTGAAGGTTATAGGTGGATGAATAATAATAACAAAAACAATAACAAAAAATCACACATATCTGTTTTATCAATCTTATCACGACAACTGCTTAGGTATACACGCACACACACACACACACACACACACACACACACATACACACACACACACACTCCATTAGCGGAACGACACAGTGTTATTACTCACAAGAAGGAGAGAAAGGATTGAACTGCGGAAAGGAATGGAGGAAAGGAGGGAGGGAGGGAGGGAGAGAAGAGAAAGGTGGAATTGAATGGAGCGAAGGAGGATCAAGAATGGACTGGAAAAAGGAAATGGAAGGATGTAATAAGGAAGAATGGAGGAATGGAAAGAGATGAAGGGAAGGAAGGAAGGAATCAAAGAGGAGATGGAGGATGTGAAAGAAGGAAAAAGGGAAGAAAAGAAGAAGGAAAAGGAAGGAATGTAAGAAGGGCAAAGGGATGGAGAGGGAAGGGATGAGAGAAAAGGGATGGGAGGCAAGGGATGGAAGAAAGGAAAGGAAACAGGTGAGAATAGGAAAGTAAGGAAGAGAATGAAAGGGAAGAAGAGGAAGAAGCTAAAGCGAGGGAAAGGAACAGAAGGAAAGGAAGAAAAGGAATAATGATAAAGAGAGAAAATGAAAGGATGAAGATAAGAAGGGAAGGAAGGAACGAAAAGAAAGAAAAAATATAAAACTTAAAAAGAAAGGAAAGAGAAGAGGGAGAGATAGGGATGGAGATATAGGGGAGGGGAGGGAGAGATGGAAAGGAAAAGAAGAGGAAAATATAGGTGGAGGAAAAAGAGGGGAGAGGAAAGGAAGGGAAAGGAAGAAGATGAAGGAAAGAAAGGAAGGGACGGTAGAGAATCACGGAATGAGGTAGGCAGGGTAGGAGGGAACAAAGGTGGGAGAAAGAGCAAGGTAATAAAATTGGAGGAAAAGAAAATAAAGACAAAACTAATATTCTGGGAGGATGCGAAAGATGAGAAAGCGAGGGAGAGAGAGAGAGAAGGAGAGTGGGCGAGCGGGAGAGAGTGGAGGAAGAGGAAGAAGAGGAAGAGGAGGAGGAGGAGAAAAAAGACGGAGAAAGGAGACAATGGGATCCTACTGAGCCGGGAGAGATGCGTCGTTGCCTACAAAGAGCAAGGGGGAAAAATAACCTAAAAAAAAACGGATAGAAAATAGGCTTGAAGATGGATATACAGACATACAGACAGACAGGCAGACAGAAAGGTACACAGACACACATGCAGACAGGAAGAAAGATTGATACGATAGACAAGATAACAGAAACAACTAGACCCAGAAACAGACAGAAAGACAGATAAAGAAAAGAAAAATATGGTAGATATAGATAGATAGTTTGACAGATGTAAATGAATAGATAGATAGATAGTGAGAAGCAAAGATAGGAGAAGACGTCAAATACAGTCAAATTGAATAAATGAATGGGGGAAAGAAATGAAGGAGAAAAATAAGATAGAGATTGATAGAAAAACGAAAGAGATAATATAAGACAGAAACTATAAACTGAATAAATGAGAGAGAGAGAGAGAGAGAGAGAGAGAGAGAGAGAGAGAGAGAGAGAGAGAGAGAGAGAGAGAGAGAGAGAGAGAGAGAGAGAGAGAGAGAGAGAGAATGATTGACATAACGGGCAAAGAAAGAAGTCTAAAGATAACTTGAAGCCTGACATCATACAACCGTTGGGCAAGACCGATGACTACTACTACTACTACTACTACTACTACTACTACTACTATTACTACTACTACTACTACTACTACTATAACAATCACCACAACCACAACAGCGACAGAAAGGTAAATAAAGAGAGGGAAAAGAAAACAACGCAGAAATATTGGCACCACCACCACCACCATCACCATGTTGCTGCTGCCGGAACAATAATAACTACCAATATTCTGAGCCCATTGGCAAGGCAGACCGCGGCTTTGTGGCGACAGGTGGCTAGCAGGTGAGTGTATGTGTGTGTATGTGTGTGTGTGTGTGTGTGTGTGTGTGTGTGTGTGTGTGTGTGTGTGTGTGTTTAGATTCTGCTTTTCCTTTGTGTCTGTCTATCTGTATGTCTGTATAGTTTTCTGTCTGTATGTCTGTCCATCCACTTCATATTTGTGTTTAATATGTGTTTCTGTCTATTTGTTTGTCTGTCTATCATTATTCTTGTTCAGTTTTTCTCTCTTCTCTTCTCTTCTCTTCTCTTCTCTCTCTCTCTCTCTCTCTCTCTCTCTCTCTCTCTCTCTCTCTCTCTCTCTCTCTCTCTCTCTCTCTCTCTCTCTCTCTCTCTCTCTCTCTCTCTCTCTCTCTCTCTCTCAGGTGAACCAAAAAGTCAGGCTGGACAGGAGCGGCGCCATGTCACGATCAGACAAAAACAGCGTCACGTTATAAATTCACGGCACGGGAGAGAGTTTGGCTCGTAGAAAATGGGATGAACACGGAAACTCATTAAGGGGCGTGATGAAGAAGAGTGGGGGTGGGAGGGGGGGAGGTGTGCGTGAGTGTGTGTGTGGGGGGAGGGGTTGGGGGGGGGGGTCTTGATACCTGAACACCTTTTTTTTTTTTTTGGTTGTTGTTGTTCGTAAATGAGTTAGGTGAGAAAGAAGGAAAAAGTTGTGGTCTCCCTTAATTAAATCTCCCTACTCTCGTTTTCTTTTTGTTGTTAGTTTTACGCCGTCATGAAAAAAAAAAAAAAAGAACACATTAAATAAGAAAGAAAACTAATTCTGTCTTGCAAACTCATAAAGAAAATGTATAATGAAACCAGTGACCCTTTTAGTACTGTCAACATTATTATTATCATTATTTTCTTTATCATTATTACTATTATTATCACTACCACTAAAACTACTAAATTATTCAGTTTTATTTTTCTATGTTTACTTTTCTTAAGGTTCAGCAGCCAGGTAGTAACTCATCAGACTCTTGGAAGGAAAGGTCAAACTTCTTCCCTGCTTCAACTAACCCTGCCGAGCGGCCTGAGCCTCCCCTGCCCTGCCCGCCTGTCAGTCCGGCAAGGGAGGACGGAAGGAAAGAGAAATGAAGGCGGTGGGAAGGCATCTATATTGGTTGTTGTAGGGGAATTAATGGTGGAGGTGGTGGTAGTAGTAGTAGTAGTAGTAGTAGTAGTAGTAGTAGTAGTAGTAGAAGTATATTTCTTTTATTTATGTTTTGTTGTCGTTGTTATTGTTGTTATTATTGTAAAAGCAGTATTAATAAATGTTAGAAGAGGTAAAGGTGATGGTTGTGGTTATGGTGGTGATAGAGAATATGGTGGTGGTGGTGGTGGTAGTGGTGGAGGTGGTGGTGTTGGTATGGTGGGGGTTATGATAGTGGTGGTGGTTATCGTGGTAGTAGTGAATATGGTGGTTGGTGGTGGTGGTGATGACGGTGGTGGTGGTGGTGGTGTCGGAGGTGGAGGTCTCCCTGACAGGTCTCTGGCTACGTGTCTCCGGGGCTACAATGACATTCTATCTCCATTTATTACCGGATATTCTCCTCGCACCATTTTCCCGGCTGGCCGAGGGAGGATGCGCCGCCCGCCAGCCAGGAACCCAGCCGCCCAGCCAAGCCGCCTCTGCCAAGCCAGCCACCTGTTGCCTCATCTCCCAGCCAGGAATCCACCCACTCATTCACCCAGCAGCCAAACGCCTAACCTGTTTTCCTTCAAGCCAGTCAACCAGTCAGCCAGTCAGCAGATATACTAGCCAAGAAGTTTGTCAGTCACCCATTCAGCTAGTTAGCCATCCAGCCACATTGTCAACCAGTCAGTCAGTCATATAGCGATCCAGATATTTAGCTACACACAACACACTCAGCAATCCAGCCAGTCATCTATCGTTTTTGTATGTTGCTTTAGTCTAACGAGAGTGAAAATAAAAGTAAAATCCACCTACAATGACTAAGAAATAGGATACTCATAGACGTTTAAATTCAAATAAAAAAATACAGCACGAAGGGTTTTTTCTATCGATTAATTTATTGTTTTAAAGTGCGAGCTTGTTAACTGAAGGCTCGTATTATCATCATTATTATTTTATTTTCTCCGCCTACCTGAGCAACTAACCACTCAACCAAAAATATATCAACCTCTTTAGTCACCCATCTAGGTTTCTTTGTTTTATCTATTCATTGCTTAAGTTGTTTCCCGGATATATTCTTTTTTTAGCAGCTGTATCCCATGTATGTAAATGCATATTAGGACCATTAATAAATAACTTTGTTTGTGGGCAATAAAATATCTATCTATCTATCTACCTATCTACTCAGCCAACCTATCAGCGACCGATTTACCATTCAGCCAATCCCCTACCTACTTACCTGCCCACTTACTTGAACAAGATTATCAACTAATCAGCCCTCAATCAGCCCCCACCTACCCTAATCACCCATCTTCTTAACCATCCTTTCAGCAACCCATTTAGCACTTCGCCAACTAGCCACCCACCCCTCACCCACCAAACTCCCCTTTTCCCCCTAAGCCTACCACCCTCCTTATCTACCCTTTTACCTGAACGAGATAATCAACTAATCAGCCCTCAATCAGCCCTCACCTATACCTAATCACCCATCTACTTAACCAGTCTTTCAGCAACCCATTCAGCACTTCGCCAGCTAGCCACCCAACCCCTACCTATACCAACCTCCCCTTTTCCCCCTACGCCTACCAGCCTTCAGCCTTTCACCCGCCCCCTCCCCCCCACCCCCCAGAAGCCGTTCACTCTGGTCTGTAGAATATTCCACAGTGTCGTTAACTCCCACAACCGACGCCTTGCTGCCACATTACTCTTTCCCGGCGACTCCCAACACCTGCGAGCTGTCGTGTCGGGCCCCAGGTGAGATGCGTCGCCACCCCAAACACCTTCTGCAAGTCTAATTTATTATCGAGATTTATACCACCACCACCACCACCACCACCACCACGAGGGAGAGGCTGACTAGGTGAAGGCTTGGTGGAGGCGCCCAGACCACCACCACCACCACCACGAGGGAGAGGCTGACTAGGTGAAGGCTTGGTGGAGGCGCCCAGACCACCACCACCACCACCACCACCGCCAGCACCTTCTTTACAGCCTCTAACGCGTTTATGATTGGTGGCCCGAGATTGTAAACAGAAGGAGATTGAGGAAGGGAGCTGAGGAGGGATAAGGGAGAGAAGAGAGGATTATAGGAGGATCAGATGAAGGAGGAGGAGGAGGAGGAGGAGGAAGAATGTAACCTTAACTTCCCTCTCTTCACTATTATGTATCTTCCTCTCCTATGTCTTTCCCTTTCTCTCGTTATCTATCTATCTCATTTACCTTCCTTCCATCCCATATTCTCACGCCAGCCTCTCTCTCTCTCCCTCTCTCATTCTCTTTTCCACTTTCTCCCTTCCTTTCTCCCTCTCTTTTTCCCTCTTTCCCTTCCTCTCTAACTCTCTCACTGTCTAACTCTCTCCTACTCTAACTCTCTCTCTCTCTCGTTCTCTTTCCCATTCCCTCTCTTCCCTTTCTCCCTTCCTTTCTCCCTCTCTTTTCCCCTCTTTCCCTTCCTCTCTAACTCTCCCACTGTCTCTAACTCTCTCTCCCACTCTAACTCTCCCACACTAACTATCTCTTCCACTCTCTCTCCCTCTCCTCCTCTCCACTTTTTCCCTTCCTTTCTCCCTCTCTTTCCCCTCTATCCCTTCATCTCTAACTCTCCCACTGCCTCTAACTCTCTCCCACTTTAACTCTCTCTCTCTTCCACTCTCTCTCTCTCTCTCCCACTCTCCCCTCTTCCCTCCAAGCAAACAACTTCTCTCGCGAGGCCGAAGGGAAACTCACGGTGGAGGGAACTTTAGCCCTGGAGCCTCAATACTTGGGAGGAGGAAACAGGGAGAGGAGGGATGGGGAGAGAGGAGGAAAGGTTGCCATGGAGAGAAGTGAGCGGCAGGGGATTCGGAGGGATTGTGGAGGGGATCTCTCTCTCTGCCTCTCTGTCCCTCTTCATCTATTTATCTTTGTCTCTCTCTGTCTCACTCTCACTCTCACTCTCTCTCTCTCTCTCTCTCTCTCTCTCTCTCTCTCTCTCGGTACATCAGCGGACACGGCGGCTTAGTGGCACGAGATGAATGGCCAGGGATGTTGATCGATGCGGGATGCTGAGAGACGGGCAGGCGGCCACAAGGAGGTTAGATGACCATGCAGGGACACAACTGGGACTAAGGAGGGCGGCACGAGGGTCAGAAGGAACACCGATACTTATACCCACGAGAAGATGGACAAGGAATTTAGGACATGGGTGGGGATTCTGTAAGGAAATTTATGCTAGGCGAAAGATAAGAAATTGCAGGACACGGCTGGGACTAAGGATGGCAGCGCGAGAGGTCAATAGAAACACCATAATATTTGATAGCCACGAGAAGAAGGAAGACAAGGGATTTACGAGGATTTGAATGCTGTATATGCGGTGAGGTAAATCCCGGGAGATAAATATACAGGGAGACGAAAGATATAGAGGGAGACGAAAGATATAGAGGGAGATGAAAGATATAGAATACTTGTGGCCATATACAAGATTTTACGTGTGATAACAGACATAAGGACGGAAAGGTTGACAATACTAGGTGGTCAAGGAAGGACAGAGGTGGTAAGCATAGAGTGAAAGATTAAGGAATACTTGTGGCTATAAAAGAAATCCGTTTTGATCATGGGGAGAAATACCAATAAATATCCCGAATAATTATAGATGGTCAAGAAAGCACTTATGTGAGTAGTGTGAATATAACAAGACATTTAGATAAGCAAGAGTGTAAAGGGGTGAGGAGTAAGCTTATGACGAGGCATACTCAGGTAGCCACGAATATATTGATCAAGCCAGCATGAAAAAAAAGTCGCGAGTGCAGATAAAAAAGTAACCCCCACACCAGAAACAGAACTAATATTTGTTGATCAAGAAAGTACGCGGTTAGTAAAGAGAAACATATGACGAGACAGGCGCGAAAATAGTACTCGAGCCTGCAAAATTAGTCCTGAGTGATCGTAAAAGTGTACCAGACAAAGAAAACACGATTTATTTTTTTTTTACATCAAAGGACACGGCTCAAGGGCGACAAAAAGAGTATAAAAAAGCCCGCTACTCGCCGCTCCCATAAAAGATAACAGTAAAGAGTAGCAAAAAGAAAGGTCAATTTCGGGTGGAGAGGTGTCCTGATACACTCTTCTTGAAAAAGGTCAAGTCATAGGCAGGAGGAAATACAGACAAATATTTACAGTTGGTCAAAAAAAATACAAGCAAACAAATGACGAAACCAACCCCGGGTAGACACGAGAATATGACCCGAAACCAATTAAACAACCAAACAACCAAACACACACACACACACACACACCAATATTTGTAGACACGAAAACATTACACGAACCAACAAAAGAATCCGCCAGTGATCAAAGACAACCCGGGCGGTCACAAAGGGGATCTAGGCGTCTACAGAGGGATATAATACCCTCCTATTGAGACAGCCGCGGTAACAAGGTTGTGGCGGCGGGGACAACTGAGGCGAGATTGGAGGGAGGGAATGAGACGCAGAATGGGACAAAGGCTGCGAAGAGGGCGACACGAGAGGGACAGAGGTGACGGAAGGGGACGACAATGGGGGCAGAGGCGAGGGCAAACACAGCCTCCATGACTTACCTGCTGGAGAAGGCGAGGGCGAGCTGGTCGATGGCCTCCAGGAAGGATGTGGGGTCGGCGTGGTCATCCTCGTACCCATAGCCTGAAGGGGAGGAAAAAAAGGTCGTCAGGGATAGACAAAATAAATAAGTATATAGATAAATAGATAGATATATAGATAAAAAGAGAGATAGATATATAAATAGATACATACAGATAGATATATAAATAGATAGATAAATAAATAAATAAAAATAACAAAAAAAGATGATTTGAAACAGAATAACCACATCGCCATTATTCAACATCCCAAGTCAAACACATACACACACACACACACACACACACACACACACACACACACACACACACATACACGCCACTCACAAGCTCGACAACCGCTCAGCACGGCACTCAGCCTGATGGACGCCAGACCCAAATACAACTTACCCACCCACCTACCTGCCCTCCTACCTGCCCATCTGCCCACCTATCGCCCCCCCACCCACTTGGCCCCCACGTAAACTAACCTGACCCCCCCCTCCCCTCTCTCCCCCTCTCAATCCCAAGACCAAACACAACTTCGCTGCTAAATCGCCCGCAACTCTCCACTGTGTGTGTGTGTGTGTGTGTGTGTGTGTGTGTGTGTGTGTGTGTGTGTGTGTGTGTGTGTGTGTGTATTAGTTACCTGTCTGTCTGTCTGATTTCTTATTACCCTGTCTGTCTGTCTGTCTGTCTGTCTGTCTGTCTGTCTGTCTGTCTGTCTGTCTGTCTGTCTGTCTGTTTCTCTCTCTCTCTCTCTCTCTCTCTCTCTCTCTCTCTCTCTCTCTCTCTCTCTCTCTCTCTCTCTCTCTCTCTCTCTCTCTCTCTCTCTCTCTCTCTCTCTCTCTCTCTCTCTCTCTCTCTCTCTCTCTCTCTCTCTCTGTCTCTCTCTCTCTCTCTCTCTCTCTCTCTCTCTCTCTCTCTCTCTCTCTCTCTCTCTCTCTCTCTCTCTCTCTCTCTCTCTCTCTCTCTCTCTCTCTCTCTCTCTCTCTCTCTGTCTCTTCTCTCTTCTTCTCTCTTCTTCTCTCTTCTCCTCTCTTCTCTTCCCCTTTTTCCCCTTCCCTTTTTCCCCTTCCCTTCTTCTCCTTCCCTTCTTCCCCTTCCCTTCTTCCCCTCCCCTTCTTCCCCTTCTCTTTCCCTTTCCCCCTCTCATCCCCTTTCTTTCCCTTCCCCCCTCTCATCCCCTTTCTTCCCCTCTCCCCCCTCATCCCCCCTTCTTTAACCTCATACCCCTTCCTTCCCCCCGCTTCCGCTCCCTCACCCGTGTTCGGCGTGGGAGGAGGACGTTCGCGTGGGGGGCGCAAAAACAGTGTTACCAGAACAAATGAGGTGTCACTCTAGGCCTGGCGACGACCCAGCAGTGTTGCATCAGGGGACACGAGTGGGAGAGGGGAAGTGAGTGAGGGGGAGGGGAGTAAGGGGAGTGAGGGAGTGGAGTGGAGCAAGTGGGTGGGGGAGGGTCAAGGGGAACAGGTCATACACTTTCCTCTCTCTATCTCTCCTTTATTCCTCAGTTGTGAATTTATCTATCTTTAGTGTTTTCCTCTCTCCCTTCCTCTCTCTCAGGTAACTTTTTTAGCAGGTATTATGAAAGCACAAGAGCAGTAACAACAAAAAACATCATAATCAAAGCACACAGCTCTCGCCCCCACACAATGAACATCCCAATCAATTCAACAACATACCTCTTTCAATAACACGAGAATAAAGATCCGAATAAAAGAAGGAAAACATTGATCAATTGCCGGGGAAATAGCATTGAAGGGAAGGAGGAAATGACAGTAGACTTGGAAATCGAGATGGATGTTTAGAAATTGACAGGAATATAATGGAATTGCCAGGATGTTTATAAATAGGCAGGTGTGTTTAAGAATTGACAGGTGTGTTTAAGAATTGACAGGGATGTTTAAGAATCGACATGTGTATTTAAGAATTGACAGGTGTGTTTAAGAATTGCCAGGATGTTTATAAATAGGCAGGTGTGTTTAAGAATTGACAGGTGTGTTTAAGAATTGACAGGGATGTTTAAGAATTGACATGTGTATTTAAGAATTGACAGGGATGTTTAAGAATTGACAGATACGTTTATGAATTGACAGGGACGCTTAAAAATTCACAGGAACGCCTAGAAATGGTTCAAAACTTCAAGACATGCAACTAGTCCATCCTGTGCCGAGGGTGATGTCATCTGTTCTGCCTGGCCATGTACAAACTATGCTAAGTATTTGCTGCCATCGCCCATCAAGCACCAGCAGCGACACCAAACTATGTCCAGCCTAACCCTGAAAGCCGCTAAACTATCCACCCTTCTCGATAACCCTGCACGGTCTGAGGCAATGGCCGGCATGATCAGACGCTTTCAGATCTCACAACCAATATTTCCCAAGGCCACAAAGGTGTTTAGTCGGGTTCTAAATTCAACGTTGCCAGATTGTCGTACTCAGCCGCTTATATTTCCCGTACGAGAGGAAGAATTAAAGAGGAGAGAAAAGAGACGAAAGGAAGGAAGAGAAATGAAGAGAGAAAGAGAGGAAAGAGAAACGGGAAAGATAGAGAAAAGAGAAAAAGGAAGAAGAGAAAACGAAAGATGAGCCATAATTAATCCTACCCCTAAACTGTCTTCTGGGCTCCAATGACGAAACTCATTTATAGTTATCGTTAAAAGAGTTAGATCCTGTCGTTTCTTGGCAATAGTTAGGCGTCAGAAACCGGTAAATACTATGTTCTGAGTACGATAATCTGGAAATGACGGTTCTCGTGAGTGTTTCTTTGGGTTCATGGTGCAGAGGTTTGGAAATACCCAGGGCATCCTACAGGAAAGCCGTATCTAAGTGGGTGTGTAAGCCCCGAAACGTTTGAGAATATGGCCTCTAGTAACGTTTGTCTGAGACCGCATATTGATGAAACGTTTACAGCTCCATGTGGCCTTGTTTTTTTTTTTGTTGTTGTTGTTTGTTTGTTTTTTTCATTTTCCCACTAAAAATTTTCCGTGCATTGTTCAGAAGCATAAAAAAGACACAGGAAAAAATGACATAGGCGAGTTGGAACGTTTGTTAAGTAAAAAAATAACCTAAAGCATGACCAAAAAAGGCGTCAGGTGGAGACGGTGAAAATTGGTAATTGAATCGTTGACATCACTGCCTGGCTGTATTTATTTTAACTTCCTTTGCCTTTCCTTTTCACGCCCCCTTCCCCACATATAAAAAAAACATTCTCCAAGATTGTAATATGTAACGTTCTGTCATACCTAACAGACATAAAATTTGAGTCAAACGTTCACTGTCTGGTGGAAACGTTCAGGGGCTAGTAACGTTGATCTGATTACCCTTACATATCAGGTCTGTGTCTGTCTGTTTGTCTGTCTGTCTGTCTCTGTGTGGATATGTTTGTTTGTCTCTTTTATCTTTGCCAAGTTTTTTTATTTTTATGTATGTATGTATGTATATCAATGTTTGTTTGTCTTTCTACATGTGCCTGTCTGTCTGAGTGTATTTCTCTTTCACTCTCAGTCTCTCTCTCTCTCTCTCTCTCTCTCTCTCTCTCTCTCTCTCTCTCTCTCTCTCTCTCTCTCTCACAAATTTATCGCCCCCTTTCACTAATTGATGTGAACGCGTGAATATTTACTCACCCGGCCCGTACCGTAGTTAATCTGCCCCTCTCCTTTGGCTTTAGGTACGGTGTGTGTGTGTGTGTGTGTGTCTGTCTGTCTGTCTATGTAATTCACCGTAGTCTGATCACGCTCCGAACTTGCCATCCCCAGCCAGTACTCTCCCCGTATGGGCTATTGGAACTCTGGTGACGGGTCTTTGAGTACGGCTGGAACCTCACACACACACACACACACACACACACACACACAGTAGGTAGGACACAACCCCCGACTGACCCCCTGTTACCCACTTTCTTTTGGCTTGACAGGGGACACTTAGTAAAGAAGACTGCCGATCGATCTGTCTCCGCTCTGCCTTGGAATCGAACCTGGGATCTCTCTGCTTCTATGTCATCGCTTATTTATACCCTCCGCCACCTCTCCTTCTCGCTCCCTCTCTCTCCTCTACTTAATTAACCCTTATTTTTTTTTCCCTTGCTGGTTCTTTTTTTTTTTCTTTTTTCTTCCCTCTCTTCCTCTCTACCACCTCCTTCTCCTCCTCCTGTGTTTTCTTTTTACTCCTCTTCTTCCTCCTCCTTGTTTTGTTTTTCCTCCTCTTCTTCCCAGACCTCCTCCTCCTCCTCCTCCTGCTAACTTTTATTACACTTTTTCCTCTTCCTTCTTCTACCTCCTCCTCCTCCTCCTCCTCCTTCCTTTTCATTTCTTTCTTTTCATTTATTTTTCTTCTTCTTCCTCCTCCTCCTCCTTCCTTTTCATTTGTTTCTTTTCATTTCTTCTTCTTCTTCTTCTTCTTCTTCTTCTTCTTCTTCTTCTTCTTCTTCTTCTTCTTCTTCTTCTTCTTCCTCCTCCTCCTCCTCCTCCTCCTCCTCCTCCTCCAAAGTCAGCAGGTGAGAGCCCGTTGTAAACATAGGGTCAGGAAGGCCACTCACCCACTCACCCCATCTTGGCACTGTTTATGTTTGGTATAGGCCTAGTAGGGAAGAGCAGGAGAAGGAGAAGGGTGGATGAGGAAGAAGAGAACTGAAAGAGAGGCAGGAGAATGGGGAGGAGGCGGAGGAAGGGAAAGAGAAGAGGAAGAAGAGATGGAAGGAAAAAATGAGCGAGGTGGATGAAAAAGATAAGGATGGAAAGGAGGAGAGGAAAAAGAGGGGGAAGAGATGTGCAGAAAGAGAGAGATGGCATAGGAAGGAAAGGAAGGTGTGTGAGAAAGACGTGTAATGATAGAGAATGAGAACCAGGAGAGGGAAGAAGAGAGAGAGGGGAGGAGGAGGAGGAGACAGACGAGAGAGACTAGTGAAAGAGGAGCAGCTTAGTAAGGAAGGAGGGAGAGGGGGAGAGAAGAGAGAGGAAAGAAGAAGAAGAAGACGAACAAGAAGAAGAACAAGAAGAAGAACAAGAACAAGAACAAGAAGGAAATAGAATTGACATGTTACTCAACCCCACGACACACACACACACACACACACACACACACACACACACACACACACACACACACACACACACACACACACACACACACACACACACACGCAACATGCAATACTTAGCAGGACGTAATTGATCTCATGCTAAGGTGTGGGCGTGAGAGAGAGAGAGAGAGAGAGAGAGAGAGAGAGAGAGAGAGAGAGAGAGAGAGAGAGAGAGAAATACCTCCCCTTTGTCCTTATCAACTCTTCTTTCTCCTTATCTTCCTCCTCCTTCTCTTCCTTTTTCTCTCAGTGTTCTTCTTCTTCCTCCTCTTCCTCCTCCCCTTCCCCTCCTCCTCCCTTCATCCTCCTTCTCTTTCTCTATAGAACCCTTCAATCACCCCCTATTTACTCCCTCCCTTTCTATTTATACTCCCTCCCCTCCCCTCCCCGTCCTCTCCCCTCACACTCACCTCCCCTCCTCCCTCCCCCCACTCCTCCTTCTCCTTTCCCTCCCCTTCCCCCACCGTCTACCTTCTGTCAATACTTAATTAAGCTCTGTCAAGTGTCCCTGTTTCTCGTATTCTACCACCTCCTCCTCCTCCTCCTCCTCCTCCTCCTCCTCCTCCATCTCCTCCTCTGCCTCTGCCTTCTCTTCATCCTCCTCTTTATCTTGTTTTTCTTTCCTCTTTTTCTCTTTCTTTCTCTTTCTCCTCCTCCTCCTCCTCCTATTTTTCTTTCTCTTGCTCTTATGCTTCTTCTTCCTTTTCTTTCCCTTCCTCTCTTCCTCTTCCTCTTCCTCCGTCTTTTCGTCCTCCTCCCCCTCCTCCTCCTCCTCCTCCTCCTCCTATTTTTTTTCTCTTGCTCTTATTCTTATTCTTCCTTCTCTTTCCCTTCCTCTCTTCCTCTTCCTCTGCCTCTGTCTTTTCCTCCTCCTCCTCCTCTTCCTCCTCCTCCTCCTTCGCAACATGGCTTCCGTAGTAAACGTTCGTGTTTAACTAACTTACTTGATTTTTTTCATTATATTTTTGAGGTGTTCGATGAAAGCTGATCAGCAGATATCATATATCTGGATTCTCAAAAGGCATTTGATAAAGTCCCCCACAAACGGTTGCTCAGCAAACTATTGGCGCACGGTATCTCGGGTAACATTCACAATTGGCTTGTGGACTGGCTCTCTGAGCGGAAACAGAGAGTAGTTCTAAACGGTGTTACATCTAACTGGCTCGACGTCAGAAGCGGCGTACCTCAAGGATCAGTGTTTGGCCCCATGCTCTTCTTAATTTATGTTAATGATATCGATGATGGGCTCACTTGCAAAGTATCAAAATTTGCTGATGACACAAAAATTGCTAGTAAAGTAACTGCGACACTCGACGAAGAAGCTTTACAATCAGATCTAGATCGACTTCCGCGTTGGGCCAATCAATGGCAAATGAAATTTAACGTTGACAAATGTAAAGTGTTGCACATCGGAAAAAATAACAATCGCGTTCGGTACGTAATGAATGGCCAACAACTTTCTGCAGTAAGTAAAGAAAAGGATCTTGGAATCACTATATCAAGCGATTTAAAGGCCCGGTCAGCATTGTTCAGAGGTAGTTAAAACTGTAAACAAATTGGTTGGCTTCATCGGACGAGTCTTTAATAATAAATCGGAAAAAGTAATATTAAAACTGTATAATTCGTTGGTTCGACCCCGTCTAGAGTACTGTGTACAGTTTTGGTCTCCCTACTACAGAAAAGACATAGAAAAGTTGGAACGGGTTCAACGAAGAGTAACAAAGATGATTCCAGTAATGGTAGTTCTTTCCTCTTTCCTACATAATTTCCATGCAGTTTTTCTATGCTGCATGGTTCTTTTTCCTTTCCTGCCAGCTTTGGCTGGAGGGATGGGGGGATGGGGAGGAGCCTTCGCCTTTGCTGTCCTTCATCTTCCACCTTTTATTAGATAGTTAGTGTAGCTTGTCACAAACAGCCTCGTAAGGACCAGCAGGTCTGCTGTTGTTTGTTCTTCCTTTGTGTTCCCCTTGTGTTCCTCCTCCTTCTCCTCCTCCATGATCGACCCGGCTTGACCTTTCTCAGTTCCTGCTTAAAATAACTTCACAGGACGTTTTCCTTCGTTCTCGCTGCACCGCCCTTGTTGTTGTTGTTGTCGTTGTTGTTTGTGTGTGTATGTGTGTATGTGTGTGTGTGTGATGTAACTGACACACGAGGATTCATCACTACCTCAACATTTATCTTACACACACACACACACACACACACAGCAGGGTCGAGAGAGAGAGAGAGAGAGAGAGAGAGAGAGAGAAACAGCATTAGGAGTGGTATATGTGGTATAAATATTGTTAAGAGACGGTTTTCTGCTCATTTTTATTGTACTTTTTTTTTTTAATTTATCGTCTCAAGAGATAAATTTTGTGATCAAGCATCCAGCACACCTTTCCCTCTCTCTTTACCTGCCGCAGTTTAATTAGGTTAGGAGAACACTTAATTATAACAACAATTTATATGAAAGTTCAGATAAATGTGAATAGATGAGAGATAAATGCTTTACCTGCCTTAGACTAATTAGGTTAGGAGAACACTTCATTATAACCACAACAATTTATATGAAAGTCCAGGAAAAATGTGCATAGATGAGAGATACAGGAGGCAACGATCTTCCACCTCTTGACCAACGTTGCATGGGGTCGTATTAAAAGACAACTCGCCGACTGAGAACACATATTTGACAAGGCTTTCGTAGGAGCTGTGGGTATTTCCAGGGGTAGTTTTATGACCCTGGTGGTAGTTTGACTCTTTTTTTGTACCCTGAGCCTAAAGAAACACTCATTAGAACCTGACTGATTCCTCCTTTGACCTTAAGTAACAGCTGATGTGAGAAGCGAGTGTCTTGTAATACCAGCTTAGGTAAACCCCGGGCTTTCAGTGGTGGGAAGAAGACCTGCCACGCCCACCCCTGCCACGCCCACCCCTGCCACGCCCACCCCTGCCACGCCTACCCCTTCCACAGCTAACCCATTCCCGCCCACTCTTCCCCGATGCCAAGGCCCTATGCTGCTACGCTATGCAACTACCGTGAATTGCTAATGAACTTTGCGATACTCATGGGTCAAAAAACGGTAAATACAATGTGCTGAGTACGATGATATGTTTTTTTTTTCTTTACAACAAAGGAGACAGCTCAAGGGCACACAAAAAAGGAAACAATAAAAAAGAGGTGGCTGAAAGAGAGGTCAATTTCGGGAGGAGAGGTGTCCTGATACCCTGATACCGCCTTCCCCCTCTTCCCCCTCACATCCGCTCCCTGTATAACCAAACCGTGACCTCGTTTGTTAACTACATCAACACAAAGGGAAGGGTATACACGGCGACGCCAGGTCAAGGTCTTACTAACACATCGTTTAACACTTTCCCTTCACCCAGTTTTTTAACCCGGTAGCTGCGGGGATCATGTATCTTAAAGGCCCCTCTAAGCTAATGAGAATGAAAAAAATCACATCACCACCCATTCCATATATATAGTACCAAACGCATTTGATTTCAATTTACACATCTATTTTTTTTTTATATTATATGGGTAAAAAATTTGGCTTTTGCTGGTACACGGTAAACGTAAAATTTGGGCCGTGCTCGTCGCTGCTACCGGGTTAAAGGAAGGTGAGGGAAAGAGTTACGAGCTAATAAACACTTGCTCGGAAGTTGCGCGTTTACCTGTGACCTGGAAGACTAAAGGAAACACGTGACCCGGATTAAGAAGGATAAAAGAAGGAAAGAAAAGGAAAAAAAAAAAACAGTTTACTTCATCAACACCCCTCCCCCTCTCCTCTCCTTCTCCCTACCCGCCCCCCGTCAAGTTCTAACCTCTTCACCGCCCCCTAATGCACCTCCCCCTTTCCCCTTTCCTGACCACACTCACACTGACTCACACCATTCCCCCCTTCCCCCTTAAAACACTCCCCTTTTATCCTGTGTTTTGACTTCTCAGACTTATAACTTCACAAACACTGCTCGGCCACACGGCAATCTATACATGTCAGAGCTTGTGGCTGTTTAGGCTGAAAGGTTGTGTGTGCATGGCGGGGGAGAGCAGTGACGGCAGTGCATGGTGGCTGCTGCGAGAGAGGGGCGGGAGTGTAGGGTATAGTGTTGAGAGGAGGCGCTGCATCGATACAGTTCTCCGGTGCCTTAATTTGAGCCTATGGAAATTAATCTCATGTCCCGTATCACCAGACGCTTTTGGCTCTCACAACATATATTTCCAAAAGCCACAGTGGTGATTAGTAAGGTTCTCATGAGTGGCTTTGACGTCCATGGTATAGAAGCCTTGTCAAACTATCACTGGGCTCATGAACCTGGTCATGGAAATACTGAACACATAACCTCTACGAAAAGTAAGATGGAAAGTTTCGTTTAGTCGGCGCAACATCTGTGGTCATATGCCAGAGAGAGACAGAAGGGGAAGGAATTATAGAAGGGAACAGATCCAAGGAGACGGGACACAAATCCCGATTAATACCTGGTACCCATTCACTGCTGGGTGGACATGGGCGTAGGGTATCGGAAAAGCCGCCCAAATTTTTCCACTCCGCCCGAACCTCTACGAAAGCCTTTTCTAATGTTTCAGAATGTGAGCCGAAGGACAGTATGATAGGTTTCGATGCCGTGACAAGGCGCTGAACCACTACTACGTTGCTTCCGCGGCTTCGAGTACATGGAAGCGAGTCTTAGCATAGTCCTGGTGCCACGATGTTGTGATAAAGCGTTGCAGCATCTCTACGTTGCTCCCATGTATCGTGTATCAGTGCGCGTCTCAGCACAGTCTCGGGGCCTCGGGGGCGGCTCAGGTAGCACACTCAGGAAGGAGGGCGGTAATGCGAACAATTCCTGTGTTCTTCGGCGCCGGGTAACGCGAGACGGGGATCCCGGAGACGCGCGGAATGCGGAGGCTCGGGGGCGGTGAGTGGCGGCGGTTGATACTTCGCGCGTGCCTGTTAGTGCGCGCGTCGCCTTACAAGCTCTGCACTGTCGCTGGTGATTGTTATATTGTCTAGACTCATGACTTATTGCACTTGTCACCTTACACATGAGGAAGAAGAGAACTGAAAGAGAGACAGAAGAATGGGGAGGAGGAGGAGGAGGAAGGGAAGGAGAAGAGGAGGAAGGGAAGGAGAAGAGGAGGAAGGGAAGGAGAAGAGGAGGAAGGGAAGGAGAAGAGGAAGAAGAGGTGCATTGAGCTATTGTTACTTTATTTAGACTCATGATTACATAATTATATTGCAAGGTTACAGTTAAATGTTACCTTGATAAGACTGTCTCAGGTTAATGTTACTTTGTTTAGACTCGTCACTACATATATTGCAAGGTTATAATTAAATGTTACCCTGACGAGACTCCCACAAGTTAGTGTCATTGATGAGGCTTAAGGTTGTGTAGTATAATTAGTAAAGGAGAAAAGTAAGGGTCGCATTTTAAAACATTTCGCCTTCCAAGTACACATATTTGACAAGGCTTTCGTATAGAGTTGTAGGCATTTCCAGGAGTAGTTTTAAGATCCTGGTGGTAGTGTGACCCTTCTTCTGTACCATGAACCTAAATCAACACTCATTGGAACACGATTGATCCCCTCTTTGACCTTTAGAAATAGTTGATGTGAGAAGTGAAAGTATCTTGTAATACCGCCATAGGTCTTGCAGTATGGAGCTGGAAAAAAAGTGAGGGCAGTGAAATTAAAAAGGTAAGAGAGGAGAGTAAAGCTGTAGCGTACTGATGAAAGAATGAAGAAATTGATGAACTCTTGCATTAGGAAATTGGACAACAGTGCGGGCGACGGAAGTGAAAAGGTGGAACACATTCGATAAGTGGAGTGGCATAGCTGCTAACTGATGAAAGAATGAGGAAACAGATGAACCCTTGCATTAGGAAATTGGACAACCGAGCAGGCAGCGGAATTTAAGAGGTGGAACACAGTAAATAAGTGGACTGCCATAACTGCAACTGATGAAAGAATGAGGCAACAGATGAACCCCTGCATTAGGAAATTGGACACCAGAGCAGGCAGCGGAATTTAAGAGGTGGATTACAGTCAGTATGTGGAGAAGGGTAACCGCTGTACTGATGGACCAGGCAGCCAGAGTAACAGTTTCCCCTACTTCAAAGAGAACGAAAAATACAGCCTCGACGGACCACGCGGCCAGAGTGTGTGGGCGACCGACTTCCTTCCCTCAGAGCAAACAGAGCACAGTAGCACCGACCTCCGACCCTGTTTGCTTTGCTTCCCGCCACGCTGAGCCCACTTCGATCCCCCCCTCTCTCCCTCCCTCTGGCTTACCCCTGCTTCCTCCTCTCCCACGACCTGCTTGCTAACTAAACTTGCCTTCCTTTTTCCATACACTCCCTATATACTGCCCTACGCTGCCCTATCTTATTTGCATGGCCTTCCCTTCCTTACCCTTTCCTTTCCTTCCCTTCCCTTCCCTTCCCTTCCTTCATCTTACCTTACCTTTCCTTCCCTTAGCTCTCAAACACAGCATGCAAAAACTTTCCTTCCCTTGCCAGCTTCTTATTAAACTTGCCTTACCTATCCCTACACTGCCATAAACTACCTTAACTTACCCTTACCTTACCTTACCTTACCTTACCTTACCTTCCCTTACCCTACTTTACCTTACCTTAACTCTTGTCTAACTGTCCCTACACTTACCACTGATATACACTCTCTTACCTTCCTTGTCTCCTTACACTTCTTACCCCCTGCCCTCTGTTCCCCATTCCCCACCTCCCCAAGACCCTCCCTTCACTGTCCCCTGCTCCACCTACCTTCTTCACCCCACTGGCTCCACACGCCCCTCCTCCCCTACCGATCTGTTTTTTTCTTACACCATTCCCCATTTCCCGCCCCTGGCCCTCTCTTCTCCTCCCCACCTGTTTGTTTACCTTGCTGGGTCTGCCTACCTCCCTCCTTACCCTCCCCACTTCCCTCCCCTGTCCCAGCCTGCCTACCTGTTTGCTTACCTTGGTTAATCCCATACTCCCTACTTACCCTCCTGCTCCATCGCGCCTCTATGCCTGCCTGCTCGCCTGTTCCCTTTCCTCTCCCCTTCGTCTCACCTCATAGCCACCGCACGACCCTCTCCATTGCCCACGCTGCTTCCCTTCCTGGCCATTCCTGTCATCGATACTGGGGGCTATTCCCATTCCTACTGCTTCGTTACCAACACTATTTATAACCTAACAGCCTAACCTAACCTAACCTAACATAGCCTAACCTAACCTAACCTAGCCTAGCCTAACTAAACCTAACCTAACCTAGCCTAGCCTAACCTAACCTAACCTAACCTAACCTAGCCTAACCTGACCTAACCTAACATAACCTAACAGCCTAACCTAACCTAACCTAATCTAACCTAGCCTAGCCTAGCCTAACCTAACCTAGCCTAGCCTAGCCTAACCTAGCCTAGCCTAGCCTAGCCTAACCTAACCTAACCTAACCTAACCTAACCTAACCTAACCTAGCCTAACCTAATCTAACCTAACCTAACCTAGCCTAGCCTAGCCTAGCCTAACCTAACCTAACCTAACCTAACCTAACCTAACCTAACCTAGCCTAACCTAATCTAACCTAACCTAACCTAGCCTAGCCTAACCTAGCCTAGCCTAACCTAACTTAGACTGCCACAACCTACTGACCTAATATAATCAAACCTGATTTTACAAGACCCTAACTAGTTAATTAACCTAACCTAGTAACCTGACTTCACCTAGTTAGGCCTAACCGTACCAAACCTAAGCTTACGTAATATACCAAAATCTAATCTAACCTAACTTAACCTAACTTGACCAAACTTTATAAAAACAAACGTGATATTGCACAACTTTACCATATCTATCCTAACCTGACCTGACCTGACCTGACTTCATCTAACGTAGCCTAACATAATGTAACGTGATCTAACCTAACCTAACCAAACCTAACACAACCTAATCTATTATCATCCAGCCTCACCTAACCAATTACCAACTGCTTCCCCGCCTTCCTCATCCCCTCTTCCATCCGCTCCCTCCCATCACTACTAACCTACTAACCCTTCCCTACGCACACTCCTAACCAAACCTAACACAACCTAATCTATTATCATCCAGCCTCACCTAACCAATTACCAACTGCTCTCAACTCCCCTCCCCCTCCACTTCCCCTCTTCCATGTCGCTCCCTCCCATCGCTACTAACCTTGCCTCCCTTTCCATGCTAACTCTCCCCTCCCATCGCTACCAACCTTGGGCCGTGTGCTTCAAAGTCAAAGGTTCCCTCACTCCGGCTAACGACCCCCGGACTTCTGCCTCTCTTGCCACGCTAACCCTCACTGTACTGCCCTCCGTGACCCTTCCCTAAGCACACTCATTTGCGGCCACACTCTCATAAAGCTACATACCACTCGTAAATGTCCGACTTTTATACAGCACACTAAAATATATGCAGAGAGGAGACCAGAGAGGAGGAGGGAAAATAACAAGAGGGAAACAATAAATGAACTTAAAATAAAAAAAGGGAATAATGATGAGACGAAGAGCAGGAGATAAATATGAGGAAATTGAGGAGGAGGAGGAAGTGAAAATTAAAAACTGGGGAGCAGCAAGCGAGCGAGAGGGGAATAAACACGACGTAACAAAGAGAAGTTAAAAGGAAGGAGGAAGATTATTAGGAGTTCAAAGACGAGGAACGTGAGGAGGAGGAGGAGGAGGGGGAGGAGGAGGAGGAACACGAACAAAAAAAAGAAAGAACAAGAAAAACAAGAAGAGAATATAAAGAAAGAAAAAAGAAGAAAAATACGAAAAAAAGGGAAAATAAGAGAAGGAGGAGGAGGAGGAGGAGGAGCACAAACAAAAAAATAAAGAACAAGAAAAACAAGAAGATAAGAGAATATATAAAAAAATCCGAAAAAGAAAGGAAGATAAGAAAATAAAGAGGAGAAAGATGATGGCGAGAAAAGTCCAGACGAGGAAGAAAACAAATACAAAGAAAACAAAAAAAGAAAAAACAAGCAAAAGAAAAGAAGATTCAGAAAACAACACGATTACTTTTTTGAATGAATATGTAGATAAAAAATGACAACGATAGGACTGAGGTTCGCCATCTTCCACCAACAACACCTTCCCTCTTCATTAACCTAAATTAGCTTTTTTTATGAATGTGCAGGTAAAGGAAGATAATAATAGGAATGAAGTTCGTCATCTTCCACCAACAGCATCTTCCCTCTTTATCAACTTAAATCAGCTTAGTTCAATTAAGAAAAACACTTCACGCGCCCACATATTACAAACCATTCCTTTCCCTTAATTAAAATCATCTCCAGTAATAACAGTGGCGCCCTCTTTTGACACGTTCAGCAACCTTGAGAATCACCATTATCCTTACCATATATAGGTTTCTGTCCCCTTTACATCACTATCATCACCATCATCACCATCACTTCCATCACCCCTAAACCAATATTCATCACCAACACCAAAAAAAAAAAATTCACCATCACCACCTTCACCATCCTCGTCACTGCTACCATT
Source organism: Eriocheir sinensis (assembly GCF_024679095.1). Classification (NCBI taxonomy): domain Eukaryota; kingdom Metazoa; phylum Arthropoda; class Malacostraca; order Decapoda; family Varunidae; genus Eriocheir; species Eriocheir sinensis. Next base: position 5,559,752 of record NC_066549.1, on the reverse strand, counting down.
ATCCTCACCATACATAGGTTTCATTACACTTGACATCACCACCACCATCATCACCATCATCATCACTACCATCGCCTCAGTAATACCACCAACACCCCAAAACCAATATTCACCACCACCACCACCATCATCTTCACCATCCTCGTCACTGTTACCAATATCCTCACCATACATAGGTTTCATTACACCTTACATCATCACCATCACCATCATCTCACGAAAGGAACAGTCACCATCAACTCCAAAAAACTATCACCATCACCAACACCACAATCCTCACCTCCACCACGGACTAATCACTACCACCCTCATCACCAACATCACCACCATACCCCATAACACCATCACAATCACCACCATCATCATCGTATCATCACACGCCAGCCATAATATAAACACCATCACTATCATAATCTTCCCACCATCGTCATCATCACCATCATCATCCTACCATCACACGCCAGCCATAATATAAACACCGTCACTATCATAACCATCACCATCATCGCTAGAGGCATAACAAGCATGAACGGACAAACACAAACATCGCAATGAGGCCAACGTTGATTAGAGGCGTATTTTTAGGTTTAATGCCGTGATAATCTACCGACCCGTGATCCCTCCCCGCCTTGTATGTTTTTCCTAACCTGCTTCCTTGATTTTCCTCCGTTCGTTTTCTTATTTCTTTCTTCATATTTTCATTCCACTGTTCCTCCTTTACTAACGTCCTCCATTTCTTCCTAATCTTATGCCTTTCCTCTTCCCTCAGTTCCTATGCCCAAGTGTCTTTCTATTTTTCTATCTATATCAGTGAATTTCCCATCAGTCCTTCCCTCCTTTTAATTCTTTCCTCTCTCTTTCCTAATTTCTTTCCCTCTTTTCTTGTGATCTTTATTCCCTCCTTCCGTATGTCATTCTTCTTTCCCTTCCTCCTCGTTCTCAGTTCTATTTTCACTCTCTTTTTCTCATTCTTGCTTCTCTTTCTCCTCCCCGTCCTCCTCCTCCTCCTCCTCCTACTACTACTACTACTACTACTTTTACTATTACTACCTCTACTACTACTACTACTACTACTACTACTACTACTACTACTACTAATAATAATAATAATAATAATAATAATAATAATAATAATAATAATAATAATAATAATAATAATAATAATAATAATAATAATAATAATAATAATAATAATCTCTCTCTCTCTCTCTCTCTCTCTCTCTCTCTCTCTCTCTCTCTCTCTCTCTCTCTCTCTCTCTCTCTCTCTCTCTCTCTCTCTCTCTCTCTCTCTCTCTCTCTCTCTCTCGATATAATACTGTTGCCAAGTCCTGGTTCACCCTTGATTAGATCCATCCTCCTCCTCCTCCCCCTCCTCCTCCTCCTCCTCCTCCTCCTGACGACACACACACCTGGCCCTCCACACCTGTTCCCATACCTGTCACTAAACGTACTCACACACTTTTCACCTCCTCATTCTCCTCGTGGGGGTTTTTTCTCCTGTTATTTTTTTTCTCGTCCACTGCCATCATCAGCAGGACCACCACAATCGCCAACTTGTCTTCTTCTTCTTCTTTTTCCTCTTCCTCCTCCTCCTCCTCCTCTTCCTCCTCCTCCTCCTTCTCTTCTTCACAATATCTACGCAGGCCAAAAACGTGTGGGTCTCCAATATTCTGACACACACACACACACACACACACACACACACACACACACACACACACACACACACACACACACACACACACACACACAAAGCATATTATATTTTTTTTACCACCGTCGAGAAAAATGAGCCAACAACAACAACAACAACAATATCTATTACATGATCCGTCCGACTCATTAGTTACATAAATAGTCGATGCTCTCTCTCTCTCTCTCTCTCTCTCTCTCTCTCTCTCTCTCTCTCTCTCTCTCTCTCTCTCTCTCTCTCTCTCTCTCTCTCTCTCTCTCTCTCTCTCTCTCTCTCTCTCTCTCTCTCTCTCTCTCTCCTTTTCCATTATCTCTTCATTCTCCTCCTTCTCCCTCTTCCTCTCTCCCTCTCTCTCCCTCTCTCTCCCTCTCTCTCCCTCTCCCTCCCTCTCCCTCCCTCTCCCTCCTCCTCTCCCCCTATCCTTCCCTCCCTCTCTCTCTTTCCTTCAATTTCTACCTCCCTCCTTTTATTTCCTTCTCTCCATATTTCCTCCTCTCTCTCCTTCCGTCCCTTTGTTAGCTTTCCTTCATTATCAATTTCCCTCTCTGCACTTTTTTCCTTCCTCGTTCCTCGATTTCTTCCCCTTATTTGCTCCCCTCATCACCTTCCTTCCCTTCTAATTCCATCTTCCTCTTTGTCTTCCCTTTATCGTCCCTCCCTTCATGTCTTCCCTATCTGTCTTTACCTTTTATAATTAACTTTCCTCCCTGCCCTATTTTCTTTTCTCATTCCTCGACTTCTTCTTCCTCGTCTTACCTCCTCTCCTCCCATTCCTTCCCTTCTATTTCTACTTTATTCCTTTCCTTCCTTCCACAATCCATCATCGTTGTTGATTGTGCTTGGTCGATTGTTTCATTTTCTTTCGTCTCGCCTGTTTGTGTTTCTGTGTTTTTGTGTGTGTTTCTTGCTGTGTCTGTTTTTATTTTGTTTTGTTGTTTTATTATCCTCTCGTCCGTTTATCATCCTTTCATTACAAGCTTCCCTCTTTGCATACTCTTCCTTTCTCGAGCCTCCTTTTCTTCCCCCTCTCCATACCTTCCTTCCCTTCCTCCTATCCTTCTTCCTATTGTTATTATCAAACACCTGGAACGCCGAGAAGTATAAGGTGAGGTATGGGGAGAAACATGTATAAGGTAAGGTATAAGAGGTATCAGATGAGGTATAAGGAGAAGTATAAGGAGTATAAGGTCAAGTATCAGAAGTATAAGGTAAAATATATGTATAAGAAGTATAAGGTAAAGGAACAAAGCATTACACGTCCCACGAGGGTTGTTTCGGACCCATCCAGCGGCCACTTCGCAACCTCTTAGTGGTCTTGTGTGTGTGTGTGTGTGTGTGTGTGTGTGTGTGTTGGAAAGGAGGTTAGATTACACTTTTTTTCAATTTCTTTTCTTAGTGGTTTTTTTTTTTGGTTTTTTTTTGGGGGGGGGCTATTTTTGGATATCCGGTGACATCGATCGCTGTGAGGGATGATGATGGAACGTCTTGCCGGGGATGAAAAGGGAGAAGGGACACACACACACACACACACACACACACACACACACACACACACACACACACACACACACACACATTAATACTCACTCACACACCTTGATCCTCATTGAAGTACGCCGTAATACAGGTAAATGCACCTCATCACGACTCATGACACACACACACACACACACACACACACACACACACACACACACACACACTAATGGCTTAACAGACAATAACACAGGCAAACCGAGAAATAGCCAGACCACTAAACAAACACACACAACAAACACAAAGACAAACAGTCAAATGGACGAGAAAACAACAAAAAACGACAAAAAAAAAACGAGACAAGGGAAGAGGAAAGGAGACAATTGACAAAGCACAAACAACAACAACAACAACAACAACAACAACAACAACAACAACAACAACAACAACAACGAAGAGAAGGATAGTACAGGAGGAAGGAGAGATTATATATGAGCAGTGTGTGTGTGTGTATGGGGGGGGGGGGGGGTAGGGTACTAGTGTGGCAGGGAAAAGAGTGAAGTGGAGTGGAGGAGAGGGTAGGGGAGGTTAAAGGAAAGCAAGGGAAGTGCATTAGTGTGTTCTTCAGTATGTGTGTCGGGGGTTGGGGGAGGGGAGGGGTCAAGGGAAGGGGGTCATTGCTATGCTTCGGTAAAGGGAGGAAGCAGGAGTCAATTATGCTGTTTCTCATGCTTCTTGCCTTCCTCCTATTCGCTTCTATCCCTCTTTTTTATCCTCTTCCAGACATACATTTTTTTCTTATTTTACTTTTTTTCTTCTTTCTTTCACTTTTTTCATTCCTTCTTTTCCTGGGTTTTTTTCTTCCTACCTATCCTTTCCTATCCCCTTTTTTTCTTTTTTTTTATTTTGCATCTTTCACTTTCATTATCATTCTTTTTCATTCCTTCTTCTCCTGCTTTTTCCCTTCTACTTATCCTTTCCTATCCCCTTTTTATTCCTTTTTCGCTTATGCATTTCTTTGACTTCCTTCTTCATTCACTTCTTTCTTCACTTCTTTCTTTATTTCATTTATTTCTTTTTTTTTACTTTTTTTCATTCCTGCTTTTTTCCCTTCTACTTATCCTTTCCTATCCCTCTTTTTATTCCTTTTTCGCTTATGCATTTCTTTGACTTCCTTCTTCATTCATTTCTTTCTTCATTTCTTTCTTTATTTCCGCTTCCTCCCTATCTCATCCTATTCCTCTTTCTCCCTTCTCTGACTCAAACATCCTTCCACAATCTCCCTTCCTGTTCCCTCTCTATCGACCGTCCCTCCTCATCCATCACTCCTTCTTATCCTTCTCTTCCTTATCCTCCACTTGTCCTTCCTTCCGTCTTCCCTTTTTATGTTGCCTCTCCATCGATCCATCTTCTCTCCTCCTCCATCATCAGTCCTTCTTTTCTTTCTTTATCACGTTTACCTCCATTCAGAACCCCTCTTTCCCATTTTCCCTTTTCTACCTCCTCTTCTTCTTCCTCCATCTTTCCTCCTGCTACTGACCTCCTTTCCTTTATTTTTTTTCACTTTCCCTCATTCCTGTATCCCCTCCTCACTTCTTTTCTCACTACCGTATCTCTAGTGTCCATATTCACTTCACTTCACCTCACTTTCTCTTCATAAAGATCTTCCCTTCCTCCTTTCAATCCCCTCTTTCAATCTAACACCCTCCTCTTTTCTCCTCTTACATATCTCTACCATTAATATTCCCTTCAATTCACTTCCCTTTCTTTTCATATCGCCATTCTCTTCTATCTTTCTATCTTCTACATTTCCTTCCCTTCCCTTCTTTTTCTCTCCAAACCGCCCTTTCCTTCCTTTCAATCCCTTCCTTCTTTCCTCCCTCAGCCAGACAAAGCCGCACACACAGCGCCTTCGTCCAAACTCGGCGCGTCTCCAAAAGCAAACAGAAGCAACCGACTCCCGTTTTCTTCCACGACACCACACACGTTTTCTATCCACCCTCGCCGTAGCTTTGTCCCAGCAGCCCCCCACCGCCCTCTCCCTCCGCCGCCCCGCCGTCTCACCTCCCCGCTGTCAACATAAACATCGCAACCTGAACGGAACACGCCCCGGGGGAGGAAGAAAACGAAGGACCGGCCACAGGGGAGGAGTGCGTGCCGAGGAGCGAGCATCAAGGGGAGCGTATGAAAGACCACAGGGGACGGAGAAACGTGTGAAGATGAGGTTGAGAGAGAGAGAGAGAGAGAGAGAGAGAGAGAGAGAGAGAGAGAGAGAGAATATCATGGTGCAATGGGTTAGATTATGATGTAAGTAAGACTGAACGACTAAGGGAAAGAGCATGTAATTAAGAAAAAGAATAAGAGATAGAGGATCGTAACAAAAGGATCAAACTGTAGTGGATTGAATACGAATAAAAGGGATGTTGTATAAATGATAACAAAGGGATTAGATAAGAAGAAAACCAATCGATGAATCACGACAGGGAATTGAACTCACCTGAAAATAGAACAAAGCTGATTAAAAAATGGACAGGTGAGTTACTTCCATACGTTTTAATGAAGTCACACCGATTATACAGGTACAACCACATTCTAAATCACAGGTAAAAAAATACGTGTACATTTCGTTATCATTCCCGTCTGCCTGGTGTAGCGCCTGTTTAATAACTCTGATCGTTTTTTAGGTTTCAAAGCGTTCATCTAACCATTTGTCAAGATTTTTAAAACCTTTCAATATTTTTTTTTTCGTGCACTCCGTTTTGATTGGAGAGATTGGGTGAGGTAAAGCTCTGCCTATGAATATATATACACACGGGGTTTACTTCTTTTATGCTCTTCAATATGGCATCATCAACAAAAACAACAACAACAACAACTACTACTACTACTACTACTACTACTACTACTACTACTACTACTACTACTACTACTACTACTATTACTACTACTACACTACTACAACTACTACTTCTACTACTACTACTACTACCACCACCCCTATTACTACTATTGCTACTAATATTACTTATACAAATGCCTAACCTAACCTAACCTAACCTAACCTTCAACTACAAAACAACAACTGCAACTACTACAATAACAAAAACAAAAACAATAATTACTACTACTACTACTACTACTACTACTACTACTACTACTACTACTACTACTACTACCACCCCTACTACTACTATTGCTACTAATACTACTTATACTAATGCCTAACCTAACCTAACCTAACCTAACCCTCAACTACAAAACAACAACTGCAACTACTACAATAACAAAAACAAAAACAATAATTACTACTACTACTACTACTACTACTACTACTACTACTACTACTACAGGATGCCCTTGCCTTGCCGCCCCAAAAGAGAGATTACACGCATGGAAATGTCTGAATATTTTAAAGGATCCGATTCATTTCCACCTGGGGCAACGTTCATACAGTCATCCCACCATTTTTTTCCATTCTCTCTCTCTCTCTCTCTCTCTCTCTCTCTCTCTCTCTCTCTCTATCTATCTATCTCTATCTCTATCTCTATCTATCTCTATCTATCTATCTCTATCTCTCTATCTCTCTTATCTATTAATCTCACACACACGCGAATTTGTCCATTTTTCAACCTTCAAAAGATATCCTCTACTATCATTTTTTTCCTATCTCGTTTCAGCTGCGGATTATCATATATGTATTTTTTAAACCTTTCAGAGCATTTATCTCGCCATACTACATATATCTGAATTTCAAAGGCCTAATTCTCTACTCTGTTTTTGGGGGGGAGCTGGAGCATAGCACATTTTTCTTTCTTCGTCTGTATAGTGTATATCATTTTTTGTTTCCTTTATCTTCAATAGGGCGAAGATATCAACGCATACAGAGGAACGCTCATTTTGGCGCCGCAACTGCTGGGTCATACGACGGAATGCATACAGGTCACACCCATCACTCAAATGTAAGCCAGTTATTTGTACCCTCGTAGTAAAGAAAGGAGAATAATGAGTTAGAGGATCACAAAAGAAAAACAACAACACGTGCGTAGGGCTTAAGACAGACTTCGCCGCCAACAACACGTGCGTAGGGCTTAAGACAGACTTTGGCGCCAACAACACGTACATAAGGCTTAAGACAGACTTCGCCGCCAACAACACGTGCGTAGGGCTTAAGACAGACTTTGGCGCCAACAACACGTGCGTAGGGCTTAAGACAGACTTCGCCGCCAACAACACGTACATAAGGCTTAAGACAGACTTCACCGCCAACAACACGTACATAAGGCTTAAGACAGACTTCACCGCCAACAACACGTACATAAGGCTTAAGACAGACTTCGGGGACACCAACCACCATCAAGGCAAGAGTGTATGGGATCAGGAACCACCTAACAACATCGGCAGCAAAGAGCGACGTAACACCACACCATAAGGTCGGTATAGTAAGACACTCTGGATTTTCACATCAACTCTTTCTAAAGGTTGGGTTCTCATGCGTGTTTTCTAAGGTTCACGGTATAGAAGAAGCGTCAAACTACCACCAGGGTCATAAAACAACTCCTGAAAATGCCCCAGACTCCTATGAAAGCCTTGATAAATATGTGAACTCGGAAGACGAAATGTTTTAAAATACGACCCTAAAATATCAAACAGCAGTGAGTCAGAAATGAAGGGGAGGAATGTTGTTTAAGTTAAAGAGTTTGAGGAGTGTGTTAAAGGAAAAGAATGAGAGGTAAAGGATCATAACAACATCATAAAATAGCAGTGGGTTATATATGCAGGAAAGGAATGTCGTGAAAGTGGTATTAAAGGGATTTGAAGAGAGTGCAATAAAGGGAGGTACAGAATAAGTGATAGAGGATCATAACAAGGGTATAAAACAGCAGTGACTTGTATATCAGGAGCAGTGAATAGCGGGCTTTTTTTTCATTATTGTTTTCTTTTTGTTTACGCCCTTGAACTGTCTCCTCTGCTGTAAAAAAAAAATTAAAAGAAGGAATTTGAGAAGGCGCGTGTACTACAGGAAGGAAAAGAATGATAGACAGGATAGAGGACTGTTATGTGAGATATATTAAGCGATCTGAAAAAGTGTGCGAAGTAAATGTAGGAAAAGAAGGGGAATTAAAGCATCATAAAAAAAGTATAAAACAAGTGGGTTCTATACGAAGGAATGTTTTGGAAGTAATATTAAAGGAATTTGAAACCTGCGTAATAAAAGAAAGGAAAAGACTGCGAGATAGAGGATAATAAAAGAAAAAAATGAGCAGAGAGTTGAATATGAAGGGAAGGAGTATTATGTGAGATATATTAAAGAGATTAGAGGAGAGCATACTAAAGGAAGGAAAAGAATAAAAAGCAGGGGATCATAAAAGAAAATATGGATTTGCAGTAAGTTAAATAGGAAGGGGAAGAAGGTTTAGTAAGTTGTTAGCTGTATATAAAGGAATCTGAGAAAACCCTCGTGATATTAAAAGGAGAATAATGAGTTAGAGAATCACAAAAGAAAAAACAAGCTGGTTACACGTGATTGGTGGACGCTGGGAGAGGATAAAGAAAGGTTTAGTAATTTGTAAGCTGTTTTTAAAGGAATCTGATAATACCCTCGTAATAAAGAAAGGAGAATAATGAGTTAGAGGATCACAAAAGAAAAAAAAACAAGCTGGTTGCATGTGATTGGCGGACGCTGGGAGAGGATAAATCATATGAGTGGATGCTGGGATGAAGTGGGCGGGGCTTATCTGCGAAACTAACATGAACAGTGTATATAGATAAGTGTACGTAGGTGACCAGGGACTACAAAGCAATATATATTTTATGACCATTGAAGGCTTGAGTTTAATACACCCGTGAGCTTCATAATGACCTTTTAACGAGAGATGCAGAGAATGAAGCTGCTGGCCGACCATTCTTTTTTCTTTTATCGGGGCGGCGTCTAGTGGTTTGTTGTATTTTTTTCGTTGTTGTATTTGTTTTGTTGTTGTTTTTGTGTTGTTGTTGTATTTGTTTTGTTTGTTGTATTTGTTTTGTTGTTGTATTTGTGTTGTTGTTGTATTTGTTTTGTTGTTGTTATTGTTTGGGTGTTGTATTTGTTATGTTTGTTGTATTTGTTTTGTTGTTGTATTTGTTTTGTTGTTGTTATTGTTTGGGTTTTGTATTTGTTTTGTTTGTTGTATTTGTTTTGTTGTTGTATTTGTGTTGTTGTTGTATTTGTTTTGTTGTTGTATTTGTTTTGTTTGTTGTATTTGTTTTGTTGTTGTATTTGTTTTGTTGTTGTATTTGTGTTGTTGATGTATTTGTTTTGTTGTTGAAGAGAAACTTACAGCACCTGTATATTTAAACGAAGCTAGTTCCTTTTTTTTATGCATATCGACAAGTCACGCTTCAATACTGTTGCTTCCTAACGTTTTGCTGTACTGCTTTCATCGGTAAAGGTAAGAGGTAAGGTTAGGAGAACACGCTATGACTGCGCGTTGCCTCGGTGCTCATCTCCTTCCCATTGATATTCACGGAGGTGGGAAAAGAATCAGTCTGTGGAAAATTCCCAATCAGGATGAAAATTCAATAATGGGAAAATTTATAAACGAGATTACAGTGTGAAGGGGCGAGGCCTCCTTGCGCCCTCCCTCCCTACACGAAGAAGCCATCGTGTGAATAAGAAATAAAAGAAGAGGAAAAGGGAAAGGGAAGAGGTAGAGACAGTTGGAGGAGGAGGACGAAGACAAGAACGAGAAGGAAGAGGACGAGGACGACGACGGCGAGGAAAATGAGGAAGAGGAGGTCAACAACAACAACAACAACAACAAGGAAAACAAAAAAACGAAAAACAAAAAAGTATAGTCATAGCAACGCAACAAAAGCAACAAAAACCATATAAACAGTTACACCACCACCACCACCAACAACAACAACAACAACAGCAACAATAACAAGAACCACAAGAACCACAACAGCAACAACAAAAACATTGAAAATACAACACCCACAACAACAACAACAACAACAACAACGAAGAGTTACAAATAAACTAAATTCCTGATCCTCTTCCCTGATGGCGGCGGCGGCGGGCGTGAATGAGAGGACGAGATCATTAAGCGAGGGACTAGCCGGCAAACACGTCCACACTGATTCGTTTATTAAGTGATCCCGCTCACACACGGCGCGCCCATTAACCCGCCGCCCGCACAGACCAGGCAATCGGACATACAGACAGACGGACGGACGGACAAGCAGACCCACTTCACGCGACTCCGATCTCCGTTGTGCATCACCGGCCCGTATTTTCAAATGCTTTAAGCTTTCACAAGTATTTCCAAAGGCCACAAAGGAGAGTAGTCGGGTTCTCATGAGTAGCTTTCCACAATTTTTTTTTATTTATTTATTTTTTTTTTTTTTTTTACGTCTACGCCTATAGTGCCGGTAAGCTTGTTTGACGGGCCTGGATGGTATTCGACCCCAGCCCTTCATGGCTTTTTTTTAATGTTTTGAAGCCATAGTTATCATTATACTGTACAGAGATTAACTTTGTATCATTTCAATTGTGTTATGAAGCTATAGGATTACCCGTCATTATCTATACTGGACATGCAATTACCATTATCATGTATCACAGTAATTGTTTTAGAGCTACACTCGTCATTAACGGCCAGCACAGACAATTACATTTTATTATTTGTCACTGCAATTATATTTTAAAGCCAGAGTCACCATTATCTCTCCCACGCAGAATATTTCCATTAATCGTCCGAGTTGTGTTTTTCAAAGCCTCAGTCATCCATATTTATCAATCACAGGCTGTTATAACTATCTACCATTGATCATCCTAATTAAGTTTTCAAGCCACGTCATAATTATCCATCAAACACAATTACCTGTCATTAATCAGTATAAGTGTGTGTGTGTGTGTGTGTGTGTGTGTGTGTGTGTGTGTGTGTGTGTGTGTGTGTGTGTGTGTGTGTGTGTGTCCAGTTAAAGCCACCCTTATCTTCAACTAGCGAGCAAAAACTATTAATCTACCATCAATCATTCTAATTCTGTGTCAAAGCTACTATCGTATTTATCTAGCAAGCACACACTAATATTTTTTTTCATTGATCATCCTTAATTAATTTGTTTTCAAGCCTCTGTCATAATCATCTACCAAGCTTCTATTAAAAGATCTATCATTTATCAACCTAATTATGCTTCAAGCCCCCATTCATCTTTATCTATAGTAAACACAAACCCTTATCTCTACATCATTAATCATCTTATATTTGTTGCCAGGTCATCTTCATAATTCTCTATCAAGCACACTTATCTGTATCAGGTCACCTCTCCTCCCGAAATTGACCTCTCTTTTTGGACACTCCTTTCACCTCTATTCAGGAGCAGTAAGTAGCGGGCTTTTTTTTTTATTTTTCTTTACGCCCTTGAACTGTCTCCTTAGCTGTAAAAAAAGAAAAAAAACTTTTGTCCTAATTTTGTTTATAGCCCGCGTCATCTTCATCTAGCGAGCATACTTACTTTTCTTCATCATTTTATCCTTTTAATTTTGTTTCATAGCCCCCGTCATCTTCATCTAGCAAGCATACTTATTTTTCTTCATCATTTTATCCTTTTAATTTTGTTTCATAGCCCCCGTCATCTTCATCTAGCAAGCAGACTTACTTTTCTTCATCATTTTATCCTTTTAATTTTGTTTCATAGCCCCCGTCATCTTCATCTAGCAAGCATACTTATTTTTCTTCATCATTTTATCCTTTTAATTTTGTTTCATAGCCCGCGTCATCTTCATCTAGCAAGCAGACTTACTTTTCTTCATCATTTTATCCTTTTAATTTTGATTCACTGGCCCGTCATCTTCATCTAAAGCATACTTATTTTCGAATTTTGTTCATATTTTATGTCTTCATCTAGCAAGCAGACTTACTTTTCTTCATCATTTTATCCTTTTAATTTTGTTTCTAGCCCCGTCATCTTCATCTAATACTTATTTTTCTTCATCATTTTATCCTTTTAATTTTGTTTCATAGCCCGCGTCATCTTCATCTAGCAAGCAGACTTACTTTTCTTCATCATTTTATCCTTTTAATTTTGTTTCATAGCCCGCGTCATCTTCATCTAGCAAGCAGACTTACTTTTCTTCATCATTTTATCCTTTTAATTTTGTTTCATAGCCCCCGTCATCTTCATCTAGCAAGCATACTTATTTTTCTTCATCATTTTATCCTTTTAATTTTGTTTCATTCCCAGCGTCATCTTCATCTAGCAAGCAGACTTACTTTTCTTCATCATTTTATCCTTTTAATTTTGTTTCATAGCCCCCGTCATCTTCATCTAGCAAGCATACTTATTTTTCTTCATCATTTTATCCTTTTAATTTTGTTTCATTCCCCGCGTCATCTTCATCTAGCAAGCAGACTTACTTTTCTTCATCATTTTATCCTTTTAATTTTGTTTCATAGCCCCCGTCATCTTCATCTAGCAAGCATACTTATTTTTCTTCATCATTTTATCCTTTTAATTTTGTTTCATTCCCCGCGTCATCTTCATCTAGCAAGCAGACTTACTTTCCTTCATCATTTTATCCTTTTAATTTTGTTTCATAGCCCGCGTCATCTTCATCTGGCGAGCATACTTATTTTTCTTCATCATTTTATCCTTTTAATTTTGCTTCATAGCCCCCGTCATCTTCATCTAGCAAGCAGATTCATCATTTTATCCTTTCAATTTTGTTTCATAGCCCTCCCATCATCTTCATCTTTCATAGCCCCGTCATCTTCATCTAGTACTTATTTTCTTCATCATTTTATCCTTTTAATTTTGTTTCATAGCCCGCGTCATCTTCATCTAGCAAGCATACTTATTTTTCTTCATCATTTTATCCTTTTAATTTTGTTTCATAGCCCGCGTCATCTTCATCTAGCAAGCATACTTACTTTTCTTCATCATTTTATCCTTTTAATTTTGTTTCATAGCCCCCGTCATCTTCATCTAGCGAGCATACTTACTTTTCTTCATCATTTTATCCTTTTAATTTTGTTTCATAGTCCCCGTCATCTTCATCTAGCGAACAGACTTACTTTTCTTCATTTTACCCTTTCAATTTTGCTTCATAGCCCGCGTCATCTTCATCTAGCAAGCAGACTTACTTTTCTTCATCATTTTATCCTTTTAATTTTGTTTCATAGCCCGCGTCATCTTCATCTACTTCATCTTCTTCATCATTTTATCCTTTTAATTTTGTTTCATAGCCCGCGTCATCTTCATCTACTTCATCTTCTTCATCTACTTTCATAGCCCGCGTCATCTTCATCTACTTCATCTTCTTCATCTACTTCATCTACTTCATCTACTTCATCTTCATCATACTTTTCTTCATCATTTTATCCTTTTAATTTTGTTTCATAGCCACCGTCATCTTCATCTAGCAAGCATCTATTATTATCTTTATAATTTATAGACCTAATTTTGTTTTCTAGGCACCAATGTTATTATCTACCAAGTTCAAACTAAAAGATCCATCATTTATCATCCTAATCTTGCTTCACATCCCAGTGCATCGTTATCTATAGCAAGCACAGACTGTTATCTTTATCACTTATCATCGTATTTTTCTTTCCAGGTCTTCTTCATAATTCTCTATCAAGCACACTTATCTTTTATCTTTATCTTTATCTTTATCATCATCTTTGTCTAGCAAGCACAGACTTCCTTTTCTTTATCATTTAATCATTTTAATTTTGTTTTATCGCCACCGTCATCTTCATCAATCAACCGCACTTATTTTTTTCTCATAAAACATCCTAATTTTGTTTTATATCCACCGTCATCTTCATCAATCAAGCACAGTTACTTATCTCTAACATTTATCATCCTAATTATGCTTCAAATCCACTTTCATCTTTATCTATAGCTAACACAGACTGTATCTCTACCATTTATCACCTATTTTTTTTAAGCTACCGCCATCTTTATCTAGCAAGCACACTGTATCTCTATCTATCTAACTAGTATATCTATTTATCATCCTATTTTTGTTTTGTTTTCAAGGCACCGTCATTTATCTATCGAGCACATGTTCTATCTGTATCTCTCTTGGATTAATCAACCTATTTTCGTTTTCCAGCAATACTCATCCCCCTTTCCACGCCGCAAAAAAGCTATTCACCCTTTATTCATTTACTGTCATTCTGTTCACTGTGTCCCCGCCAGGTCCATCCAGCTGGTCACGGCGGCGAGCTGGACTGCCTGCCACTCACGCGTATTAATTAAACAGCGGTCGACGATTGGGAGGATGAAAATTGAGCAGGGTATTATATTTTTTTGGTTGGTGTTCTCACTCTCGCTCTTTTTATCGGTCGGGCTAATAGTGCAGAGAGCCATCCAACGGTATATATTTGTTTTCTTTTTTTGTGTGTGTGTTTGTGTCTCTGTCTATCTGTCTGGTGGGGTGAATAGGGGGTGCGGAGGTGGTTAAATGGGGGTAAGTGAGGGGTGGATGGGGGGATCAGTAAGGGGTGGGTGGGAAGTCTATCTATCTGTCTGTCTCTATCTATCTATCTATCTATCTATTCCGTGTGTGTGTGTGTGTGTGTGTTGAGTGAAATAATAAAATAAACAAGCCTCAGTAAACACTTTGATATACATACACCGCACACGCCGCCCCCGATACAATTTTGCGCCGGAGGGGAGGGGGGGTTTAAGTGTTTGGGTTACAGGAGGGGGGGTAGGTGTGTGTAGGTGGGGTGAATAGGGGGTGCGGAGGTGGTTAAATGGGGGGTAGGTGAGGGGTGGATGGGGGGGATCAGTAAGGGGTGGGTGGGAAGGTGGAGGGGTAGGTAGGTGGATAGGGAGGTGGATGGGAAGGTGGGGTGGTGGAGGGGTGGAGGTGGGTAGGTTAGTGAGGGGGGGTAGTGGGTTGGCAGGTTAGAGAGAGTTCAGTGCCCCGCTAAATAAGTTACTAACACGTCTCGCTGGCTGGAAGGTTATGTATGCAAAGTGAAAGTCGTAAAGTGTAGGCTCTTCAAACCTCATATGCGGAAGAATATACAAACTGAAAAAAAATATATATACACAGTCGATGTAACACGGACATTGGGAGTCGATGTAACACGGACATTAGGAGTCGATGTAACACGGACATTGGGAGTCGATGTAACACGGACCATAGACTTCACAACTAGGTGACGGGAAATCTCTTCAGTCTTGGCGCGCTGGCTTCGCGTAAGGGGCCGATTGTTATGGCGACTTTCACTGCGACAACTCAAACACACTCTGCGTTCTTACTCCGAATTTAAGTGGAAACAGGACGAAATCTTCAAGTTTTAGTGCATACAAGCAGGCAGGAGTGTCTCTAGAGTGATTTGGTCGAGGATTCAAGGTAACTTATATAAAATAGCACCATGCGTGCACTTTGAAAACGTGTAAAAAATGGCAAATTTGCGTAACTTTAGGTTGAAATCTTTACGTAAAATGAATGATAACTGTAGGATAGTGAAGTCCACAGTTTTACGTATTAGGAAACAAGAAATGTACGTTTAGTTAGTGCCTACATGGCAACTCAGCTCAGTTCCTGCGTCGCCTAACTCGCCTTAGGCACGCAGTCAGCTGGGCACTTCTCTGTAAAGGATTATCGCTGTCCTGCCTCTGTTTACTCTCCAAGTAAAGGACCTACAGTTATTCATCGTCTCTGTACCCTTCCCCACAACTGCAAGGATCCAGAGGACGATACAAGAAGACACAGAAGGCAGTGGATCGAGTGGAAGTGACGGAGGAGACACAAGATATGAGGACGCCGCGACCAGCCGGACCCGCTGACGGACGAGTTGCTCTCGCCGCGGTCGGCAACTACGCCGGCTACCTGGCCAGGAAGGTCCAGGCCAACTCCTCTGTGGCCGAGTGCTGCAAGCAGGAGCTTGCCCAGCAGGAGGAGATGAAGATTACTGGAGCTCGAGAGGCGACCTGCCCTCTGTGATGTTCGACGCCCTGGTCGAGCTGGTCGACAGGAGAGCTGGAGACGGGCCGGGCGGTCCTGAAGCGGCCATCTCCCAATGGCCCACATGGCGTCCTTCGATGTCGCTGTGGGACTCCCTGATGTGCAGGGAGGACAAGAAGGAGCGCAGGTTGAGGTTCCTCTCCCTTGCCATGCGCCACAGGGACGGGTTCAGGCACCTCCTGGAGTTCCTGGCGGCCTCAGACCCGACCTTGCAGGGGTACAGGTGCCAGGAGGGCACAACCTGGCCAACACCATCTTGCCGCACATCAGCAGGTCCCTCTTCAACTGTTTCGGTGCTAATTTCTCCAAGGACGTGACCTCAGAAGCGAGGAAGAACAAGGCCTTGAAGCAGCCGACCGGCAGGAAGAGGAGCAGTATCGAGGAGGGCAGGAAGGAGACGGCGAGGAACAGGGACGTGTACAAGTCCAGGAAACTGACCGGGGCCCACAAGTCATAGGCCAAAAGGCTAAAGTGATTGTTCAGGACGAGGGCCAGATAGCCGGCAAGACGTGCTGCGGCAATAGTGACATCGGAATTCAACCAAAATAAGTTGTGATTGTATATAGAAAATGAATATTTTGCTTTTGTTGAGTAAAATTAAGATGTTTCTGCATGCTTTCCTCAAGTATTAAGTTTCTAATGTGAAAATTAAGTGATTTATTAGATGTTAAAACTTACGTAAAAATTGCACTAAATAAAAAAATTAAGTAGCTATTTCGGGCAAAAACTTATAAGATATGCTAAATATTGCTATTGATTCTGAAAATATAAGTGATTATCTCTGCATTTGGTGATGTTTGTGCATCTAGCGTAAAATCTGAGGATTTTATAGCCTTTTTAAGTTTTGTTATACTTATATAAAAAACAATTAATCGGGATTTTATTAGGGAACGACTTAGAATTTTTTGATACCGCTGCTCATGGAGACTCATATATGCCTAAGGGAGGTGCCTGTTTTAGTTTCAGGTCGCTAGCTGCTTTGGTTTTGAAAATATTTAAATTTTAAATTTTTGAAAATCGGCCCCCTGCGAATCGGCCCCGCGCCCCGTTTCCCGTCAAGAGATTGTGAAGTCTATGCACGGACATTGGGAGTCGATGTAACACGGACATTGGGAGTCGATGTAACACGGACATTGGGAGTCGATGTAACACGGACATTGGGAGTCGATGTAACACGGACATTGGGAGTCGATGTAACACGGACATTGGGAGTCGATGTAACACGGACATTGGGAGTCGATGTAACACGGACATTGGGAGTCGATGTAACACGGACATTGGGAGTCGATGTAACACGGACATTGGGAGTCGATGTAACACGGACATTGGAAGGAGTTTCTTTTCAAGCCGAGTCATCCGCCACTGGAACAATCTCCCCTCAGAAGTAGTAAATGCGACTACCATCAACTCCTTCAAATATCGAACCGACCGTCATTTCGCTGCGTCAAGAGTAAATTGAATATGGAGGTGCTTTCAACTGCTCCTCAAGCCCCAAGTGCCTGTCGAGCAGATTAAATCACCGCGTCTCATTGGCTGGAATTTTATATATATTCCATACACGGTAACACACAAATAAAATTAACTCTCTTCCCCTTCCTATACACGCATAACCACCCCCCAACCTCCACCCACACACACACAAACACTCCAAAATCACCAAGTATTATATCGATAAATATCCTAATCCACGCTTACTGACCCGTACAGTCTCATGATTATACCAAAACTAATTATTCTTTAACTGAACAGAATAATCCAGACGGGCTGATCATACGTCAATACAGCACTCAGTAGAAGGTAGTGGCCATACACGCAGCGCCACACACCTAGTGAAATCAATTTTTATTTTTATTTATTTATTTATTTTTTTTTTTTTTTTTTTTTTTTTTTCGGGATGCCGGAACACACGTTATTCTTTGTAGTCAAATGTCCAAACACGGCGCCTGCTGGTCGGGAAAAATATTATCCATTGCTCGTAGGTTTTAAGTTTTTTTTTTTTTTTACATCAAAGGAGACAGCACAAGGGCACAAAAAAAGGAAACAATAATAAAAAAAAGCCCGCTACCTGCTGCCCCTGTAAAGAATCCGAAGAGGTGGCCGAAAGAGGGGTCAATTGCGTTGCTGTGCGGTATATATGACTACTGAGTGGCGAGTATATGCGCGCTCATATCTACCTCGTATACGGCACCGGGCCACAAGGCAGCATGAGATGATTCGTCCCTTGAATATTTAATTTCCCTCATGAATATATTGCTTTCTGGCATCTCTAAATATAATCTAATTTGATGTTACATACGGATGATTTCTGAATGTGTGGTTGTTTCGACTTCTGGTCTTAAAATGAGTGCTTTACACCCACGGCGATGCGGGAGGCAACACCGAAACTGTAAAACATATTAAACAAAGGGGGGAAGGGGAAAGGAGGAGAGGGGATGGGGGGGAGGTAAGAACTGCTGTGTGTTTGTGTTTGTGTGGGGAGGGTAGGTGTGTGTTTGAGTGTGTGTGTGTCTCACGCACGCGAGGAGTCTCAAGCGGCGAAGAGGCGAACTGAGATCCAGTGCACGCGGTCTATTTAGTGTACGATGATAATGGTTTGGGTTTTTTTCGTAATTATTGTTTTATTTACAGTAAGAGAAATCAGATCAAGTGTTAAGGTGGCTTCCCCCATTGACCTCTCCTGAAAACTCGACCCGGAACACGAGGGTTAAAAAGAAATAACATCCGGCGCTAGAGTTATTTTCATATTCCCTCATATACTTAGTTTTTTACCCATTAACTGCAAGGGAAGCGTCGAATCAGTGTCATCATCTATACCCTTCAGCGGCAGGTAAGTGTCAAATGGCCTTCATATATTGGTGGCGTGTGGCGACTCCGGGCCTTTGAAATTATGAAAAAACTGGGCTATTTCCGTTCAGCCTCACCACCTAGAGAGCGGAAATATATACACACCTGAGGAACGAAAGGCAGGTAGGTAGGTAGATAGGTTTGACTACAGGTTATTGATGATAGCAGCATATGTGTTTTTTTTTACAACAAAGGAGACAGCTCAAGGGCACAAAAAAGGAAACAATAATACAAAAAAGCCCGCTACTTGCTGCTCCTAAAGAGAATCCAAAGAGGTGGCCGAAAGAGAGGTCAGTTTCGGAGGGAGAGGTGTGCAGTATAAGTAGTTTGATCATATTTCTATATATACTCGTTTAACTCTTCCTTCTCCTTGTCTTCCTTCTTTTCATCCTCCTCTTCCCCTTCCTCCTCTTCCTTTTCCTCCCCTTTCTTTTCTTCCTTTCTTTTTTTACTCATTCTTTTCCTCTTTCTTTTTTTTCATCTCCTCCTCCTCCTCCTCCTCCTCCTCTTCCTCCTCTTCCTCTTCCTTCTACTCCTCCTTCTACTCCTATTCCTATTCAAACTCCCCTTTCTCCTCCTCTTCTTCCTCTTCTTCTTCCTCCCTCTTTTCATCTCCTTTCTCTTTTTTCCTAATCCTCCTCCTCCTCCTCTTCCTCCTCCTCCCCATCAGCATCAGCATCATCAGCATCATCATCAATAATCCAATTTCATTATAATACCTAAAGGAAGACTCCATAAACTATATCACCTTTAGTGTTATTGTATTGCTTTGTAAAAATATGTAGTCATTCATCCATTCATTCATCTTGCATATTTTTATTTCTGCCTGCGCACCTCTCTCTCTCTCTCTCGCTCTCGCTCTCTCTCTCTCTCTCTCTCTCTCTCTCTCTCTCTCTCTGCTAATTTAATTTCATTGTTAATATTTCACAGTTAGCAATCTCTTTTTTTTCTCTCTCTTACTCCTCTCCAGCTTTCATTTTCAGCCTCCTCCTCCTCCTCCTCCTCCTCCTCCTCCTCCTCCTCTTCATACATACATACATACATACATATATACACACGTAAATCCATTCATAACTAGCAAGGATTTCCGTTCCTTTTGTATTTATATCTCCATTATTTTCAACACACACACACACACACACACACACACACACACACACACACACACACACACACACACACACACACACACCTCCCCTCCCCACACACAAATACAAACACACAGCAGTTCTTACCCCCCCATCCCCTCTCCTCCTTTCCCCTTCCCCCCCACACCTGTCATCAACACACCTGCCAGGAGGGACTCGGCACGCAGGAGGCGAAGGTGGTGCGCCGCCCACTCCCGCCTGCCACCGCCCGCCGCCGCCACGCCCCCAACCACAACGCCCGCCATGCTTCCGGGAAAGATGGGCTCCAATGCTATTCTGTTTTACGCATTATATATATCTTTTTGTGTGTGTGTATTTCCGTCCATTTCTTCTTCCGGGAAAGGTGGGATCTGATTCTATATTGTTTTACGCATTAGCATTATTCTTTTTTTTTTTTAGTTGCGTCCATTCTTTCCACTGTTATAGTTTGGTTCCAGTTCTGTTTTGTTTCATACAGTGTTATTATTTTCTCATTTTCGTCCGTTTCTTCTTACGGGAATGTTCGACTCCGATGCTATTTTGTTTTACTCGTCAGCATTAGTGTTTTTTTTTCAATATTAAGACGTCCATTTCGCTGCCATTAAAGTGTTTGCTCGGAGTCTTAGGTATATATGTGTTTTCCTCTTCTTTATTTCCGTTATCGATTTCGTGCGATATTTTAATTAGTTTTTGTCATTATTTTTTTCTATCTAAGTTCATTTCTCTCTCATTAATGTGTCTGTTCGGAGTTCTGGTCATTTTGCGTTTTTCTGTTTTGCTTTTTCAGTTATCGATTCACTGGTACGTGCGATATTTTAATTAGTTAGTTTTTATTATTGTTTTTTTATCCAAGTCCATTTCTCTCTCATTAACGTGTGTGTTCGGAGTTCTGGTAATTTTGCTTTTTTCTTCTTATTTTTCAGTTATCGATTCACTGGTACGTGCGATATTTTAATTTATTAGTTTTCTTGTCATTGTTTTTTTTATCTAAGTCCATTTCTCTCTCATTAATATGTTTCTTCGGAGTTCTAGGTTTTTATGTATTTCTTCTTTATTTCAGTTATCGAGTCACTGTTTCTTGCGTTGTTATAATTGATTCTAGCATTTTTTTTTTTTTTTATTCGTTTTTTTCTATGTTTGCGTCCATACTTCGTTTTTATTCCCTTCCTCTTCCTCCTTTTTCTTCATGTTTTCCTCCTCCTTTTCCTTCTCCTTTCCTCTTTTTATCCTTTTCTTCCTCCTTCCCCTCTTTATTTTTTCATCTCTTTCTCTCTTTTTCTATTTAATTTTCTATCTAAATTGTTTGTTCAGAGTTCTAGTTCCTTTTTTTTTTCTTTTTCCTTGTTTATCAAGTCGCTGTTTTATCCGATGTTATGCATAAATGATCACTGTTAATTTATTTATTTTTATCACATGTTTGCGTCCATTCCTCGTATTTAAATCAGAGTTTGTTTATATTTCTTATCTTTCTTTTTTTTCTGTTCATAATGTCATTCCTTCAAACTCTGCGACGTGTTCTAAATTATCAAAGAAAATATTAACTAACGAATCTTTTTTGTGTGTTTTATTATGTATATACGACCACTCCTTTCAT
Organism: Eriocheir sinensis; assembly: GCF_024679095.1. Taxonomy (NCBI): domain Eukaryota; kingdom Metazoa; phylum Arthropoda; class Malacostraca; order Decapoda; family Varunidae; genus Eriocheir; species Eriocheir sinensis. The sequence goes on along the minus strand of NC_066549.1, from coordinate 5,538,045 downwards.
TACAATATATTTTTCAGAGTTCCCCCTTGGTTTTTTTTTTTCCATTCTGTTTCATTCAAAGGTCACTGGAACAAGTTATGAATTATTACACCGAGTTTTAATTTACAGAGTATTTTCATATGTTAGTTCTGGGGGTTTTTTTTCTCCCTCTTGGAACTTTTCTTATTTTATTCCTCTCATTGCAATATTTTTTCAGAGTTCCCCCTTGCTATTTTTTTATTGTTTCATGCACAAGGTCACTGAAACGAGTTATGAATTATTACACCGAGTTTTAATTTACAGAGTATTTTCATATGTTAGTTCTGTTTTTTTTTCTCCCTCTTGGAACTTTTCTTATTTTATTCCTCTCATTGCAATATTTTTTCAGAGTTCCCCCTTGCTTTTTTTTATTGTTTCATGCACAAGGTCACTGAAACGAGTTATGAAGTATTACAGTGAGTTTTAATTTATAGAGTATTTTCATATGTTAGTTCTGTTTTTTTTCTCTCTCTCTTGGATTTTTTTCTTATTTTTCTCTCACCTCGTAATGACACCGATATTTTTTTTTTTTCAGTTCGCTATGCACTCGCTCAATCAGTATACATTTTTCTGTTTTCGTCTCCACGTTTTTTTAACCCCTTTACGTAAGCTCATCATTATGTCTCTCATCTGCAGTTATCTTTTAATTCGATCAAGATAAGTTTTCCTCTCCTTTTTTCTTTCCTCCTAAAATTTTCTCCTGACTAATTCTCTCTCTAGCTTTTATTCCTTCATAGTCTTCTAGTTTTCAATCCAATTACTACACATTTTTTCTTTTGCTTTCCGTTCCAACATTATTATTCGCCAATTGCCCGTTTTTTTTATTATTATCCTTTTATTCTTCGGTTCAATGATATAGACAGAAGACTAAGAGAAGGTGGGAGCAGATGAGATGAGGTGAGGGTGTGGGTGGTGGGTGTAGTGAGGGCGTGGGAGGGTAGGTGTGGTGGTAGGGGGGGGGGGGGAAGTGACAGGTGAAATGAGACGAGATGACGGCGAAGTAAGGTAAGATGAGGAACGGTAGAAGAGTGACAGGTAAAATAAGGTAAGGTGACGGTAAAGTAAGGTAAGGTGAGGGAGCGGAAGGTGTGTGGGTGCGGAGGAAAGTGACAGGTGAGATGAACTAAACTAAGAAAAGGTGAGAAGATGGAGGAAGCAACAGGTAAAATAAGGTAAGGTAACGGTAAAGTAATGTGAGTTCAGGTGACGGTATATGTGAGAGCAGGGAAAGACAGGTTATGTAAGGTATGGTAAGGTAAGGTAAGGTAAGGTATGGTAATGTATGGTAAGGTAAGGTGAGGTAAGGTGAGGTAAGGTAAGGTGAAGTAAGGTAAGGTAAGGTAAAGTAAGGTAAGGTAAGGTAAGGTAAAGTAAGGTAAGGTAAGCTAAGGAGAGTATCTGAAGAGAGTATGGGTGAGGAGGAGAATGAGAGGAGGAGTGAAGTGAGGTAAGCTAATGCTGGGTAACGGAGGGAGTAATGTGGGTAGATAGGACGTGACAAGAAGGAGGAAATGAAAGGTTGGGAAGCTGACAGGCAGGAAAAGCGACAGGTGAAGAAAGGTGAGGGGTGAGGGTGGAGGGAGGGAGTGGGAGATGACAGGAAGGTGGAATATGACAGAAAGAAGGCAGTGACAGGTTGGGGAAGTGACAGGTGGGGAAAATGACAGGTGGGATCAAGTATAAAGTAAGATGAAGGTGACTGCTGCGGAGAAGGAGGAGGAGGGAGGGTGTGAGTGGGAGATGACAGGAAGGTGGAATATGACAGGAAGAAGGAAGTGACAGGGTGAGGAAGTGACAGATGGGATGAGGTAGGGCAAGCTGGAGATGCTGGTGATAAGGAAGACGAGAAGATGAGGGTGGAGGGGGGGGGGTGAGGAGGAGAAGGGGTGCAGGGGTGATGGTGGAGGAGGATCGTGACGTCAAGATAGGGTGCCGGAAGTGGAGGAGAGGTGAAGGGGTGAGGGTGGAAGGTGTGGGTGGAGGTGGGTGATGGCTTCGGTTTAATCAGGGCAGGAGGACGCCGCTCATCCACCTGACTCCACGTGTGAATAATGACAAGCCTCATCCACCGTCACTCATCCAGGATCACTCGTAAACCACTCAGGCCGCGTCTCCACTTCCTCCTCCTCCCTGCCGTCTCTCTCTCTCCCTCTCCCTCTCTCTCTCTCTCTCTCTCTCTCTCTCTCTCTCTCTCTCTCTCTCTCTCTCTCGTTTCCACTCCATTTGATGTCGATGGCGAATGGCGTCACCATCACTTTGGTTTCTCATCTCTTTCTTTCTCTCTTTCTATCTTTATCAATCTGTGTATCTATCTATCTATCTATCTATCTGTTTATCTATCTATCTGCCTATCTATTTAAGTATTTCTCATCTATTTCTATCTCTCTTTCTATCTTTATCAATCTGTGTATCTATCTATCTATCTATCTATCTATCTGTCTGTTTATCTATCTATCTGCCTATCTATTTAAGTATTTCTCATCTCTTTCTATCTCTCTTTCTATCTTTATCAATCTGTGTATCTATCTATCTATCTATCTATCTATCTATCTATCTGTCTGTTTATCTATCTACCTGCCTATCTATTTAAGTATCTGTGTATTTCTTTCTATCTCTATCTATATATCTGTCTTTCTATATACCTATCTATCTCTCTATCTGCCTATCTGTCTACCAATATATCCATCTATCTATATTTCTCTTTTTATTAACTATCTCTTTATCTGTCTATCTATTTATCTTTATCTATCATACTTATTACCTCCGCTTTTTATTTTTTTTATTTTATACTGTGGTTCTCCCATTTCCCTTTACTTATCTTTCTATTATTTGCAAAGGCAGGAAAATAACTTAATCTCTCTTTTTCCAGTCCTTCTTTGCCTCCATGACTAATCCGAAAATGATAAGGGTTCTTTGAGGGGATTATTTCCTTCTTATCGTCTATACCAGTTGAAGGAGAAGGAGTGATTTAAGAGAGCCAAGATTTGTTTCAGTTCGTTTTGGTTCTTGTTTTGCTCTCCTTTCTAAACCGATGATAATAAGGTGTCATTGGTTGTTATCTGCTTCTTTCTTCTCTATATGAGGTGAAGGAGGAAAAAGCGTCTCTTTCAATCTCTATCTATGTGTCTTTCTTCCTACCTATCTATCTATCTATATTTTTATCCATCTATCTATCTATCTGTTATCTGCTTCCTTCTTCTCTATACGAGGTGAAAGAGGTAAAAACGTATCTCTTTCTATCTTTATCTATCTGTTTTTCTATCTGCCTATCTATCTATCTATATTTCTAGCTATCTATCTATCTATCTGTCTACCTAGTGATCCGTTGAGAGCGTCACTTCCGGGGATATTGTTTTCGCTTTTTTGTTATTGTCTTTCTCGTTCCTGAGTGACGTGAAGGTTAGATGCTCATTTGTTATTTTCGTTCTCCTTTCTGGGTGACGTGAAAAAGGCAACAGGAAGCAGGTTAGACATTCATTTGCTATTTTTTTTTTCTCTTTCCTGCTTCATGTGATAAATTTTGCGTTCCAATAGTTACGTTATTTCTTGTTGTTTTCTGTTGTTTTCTGCTGTTATTTTCTGTTGTTTCCGTTTATGAGGTTTGTTTT